>NC_137787.1:54522340-54637340 GCF_963383645.1 Muscardinus avellanarius | reverse complement strand
CCCAAAGAAGCCCTGCCTCCCAAATTATGAAGGTTATAGTCAAAGAGCAGGTTAAAAGTCTGAAAATCTGCACAGCAAATGTTTATAGCATTGAATTCAATGACTAGCATATAGCATTTAAAAGGGGAAGAACCTTACAGATACAATTTCATGATGGCCTCCTTTCTTTTTTTCTCCACCACTCATACTGTTCTTTTGGTTATAAATACCAGTGGAGTGCACAGAATAGAAATGATACATGTTGAATATTTTGCCTTTCATTCTATTCCCTTGTCTTAAGAATTCTTAAGAGTAACAATAAGAAAAAAAACATAATTACCCATTTTTTAACCAAAGTATTAAATTCCCTGATATCTTTCATTGTTTCCATTAGTTAGAAAGAATATCCTATACATTAAAAAATCATTTATGAACAGGGGATGTAGCGAAGTAGCAGAGCACATGCTTAGTATGTGGGAAGCCCTTGGTTGGATCCCTGGTGAAGGAAGGAAGGGAGGGAGGGAAGAAGGGAAGAAAGGTAAGGAAGGAGAAGAAAGGGAAGAAAGAAATAAAGAGAAAGAAAGTCTTGTTTTATAAGTATCTTGAGTATCTTTTCTATAAAGGATAAAAGAAAAATACATATAAGACATGAAATCTTTAAGCCTAAAGTCTGGTAGGAAGGTATACAAGACTAACTCTAGAGACAGTTGAAACACTGCACAGAAAAATATTTATCAGGTCCCTCACAAAATTTCAGATTTTAGACCATTTCATATTTTGAATGTTTGGAGTAGAGATGCTCAACCTCTAAAGACTATGGAAATATTTCTCAATAAAATATGAAATTGGGAACACTTCTGGTTCCAAGCATTAAGATTCTCAATCTGTATACATTACTCAAGAACTAAGAAATTAGAAGTAGAAGGTCAAAATAAGCCAGAGAAATTAGTTTTATTGGTTCTTACTTTCCAAACTGTATATTTCTAATATAGTTAGAGATGTGACTCTAATATTATCTTAGAGTAAACTTTAAACAAATACCACATTTCTAGTGATTAAAAATTAAAAATAAATACCATCAGTTCTGCCATGAGCCCATCCATCAGTGACATACGGGTTTCTGAACATTTCTATGCCATGCTCAGTCAGGCTGTACAAACCATAGGGCTTGTGAAAAATAGGGTTAAGGGCTTAATGTTCAAAACTTCATCAGTGACATTAAGATGATAAAAGAAACCAAAACAGCACATTTTATACATTTCTAGTGATTAAGAGATGCATAAATAATAAGTTTATTACTTTACCTTTAAAACTGTTTTTTTGTGAAATTGGGCTTTGGAAAGGTTGTAGCTTGCAAGTTATAAAGGGTGGAAGGATGGTGATATGAAATATGGACAGATATGGCTCATACACAAAGCATGGTGGTTACTGGTCAGTGTTTAATTTATGTACATCTTGTATACTGTCTTTCTAGGCTCATCTAATGCAGTTGTTGGTACTCACCTAGTGTTTCTTGTGGGAAAAACTACAAATAAGTAACATGTAATTTGCATTACATTCCTAATACTTCAACCATGTTGACATAAATTCACATTTTAAAAATAAGTGTTATAGCAGAAGACAGTGTGTTTTTAATTTATTTTCATGAATCCTCCAACTAAAAGTTTAGAAGGTATAAATTATGTGGATTTATTTCTTACAAATGTATTTCTGTAAATCAGTTGTGGCTGGGTAATGTTTAGCAAATTGTATGTCTACCCTACTTAGTCAGGTGCACCTATCGTTAGTATTCCATTCTCACACTACATTTGCTAGCCACAAAAATAGGTTTTCAAGTAATTTCAAGTAACCTTTTTTTTTTGTTTTTAGAAATGTGATGCTTTTGTTCTCTTTAACTTGCATTGATTTGAAAGTTTTCTTGAAAACTTGACTTTATGGTGCTTGTTTGGCACAAATACTCCCTTAATGCACACTTGAGTCCTCATTTTTAAAGTCATAGTGGCCTGATATGTGCTGTAAGTAATTTCCTAGGAAGAAACCATTCAGTCTAGAGTAGAACATTGCTTCTTTGGCTGATAGAACATATCATAGGAAAAGTCATTTGTTCCCATTAGGCTGCCTTGGTCCTGGAGAATTACTTAATCATTTATGAGAACCTCCCATTAAATATAAAAGATTTTATACTTTGCAGACATTTAAACTGGCATGCAAGGCAAATGTTCGGAGTATTTTTCAGAATGTTACTAAACCTGTTAATTAGAAACTACTCAGTTCAGAATTTGGCTTAGTTTGGAGGAAGTCAGACTTAACATTTACTCTTGCTTTCTGCAGAGAAGGCCTTACCAAGCAAAATATATAGCTTGAACAAGGCATAAAGGAATATTGATGTAATTTAGAAAACACTTTTGAAGTACTTTAAAAGCATGTATTAATAAATAAGCTAGTCCAATTCTGGCTGTATATTTCAAAATACAGTTTATTAATATGTTAGCTAAGTAACAGTGCTTCTCAGTTAAAAAGTTTATTTACAAAATATATAATTCAAATTAGTCTTCCTCCATTTATTTCCAATTGGTAATCGATTCTTAGTTAAATTCACATTGTACTAAATTGCAGTTTGCAGTTTGTTTTAAAGCTTATTATATCTACTACCAAAAAAATTAAATTAGGTTCTATCTTCCCAGTAAGTTCTGAGTCCTGAGCCCCAAGGCCAGCATTCAAGAAGACTAGGTTTGATCTCAGAGTGAAGAGTCCTGCAGGTGAGGACCTAGTGTGCTTGGAAAGCACTTTCAGGGAAGTTTTCTCTTTGCACTCATGGCTGCATGAAAACAATGGTGTCTGTCACGCCTTTGTTTCCACCATTGCACCATATGTGCGTTTTTTTAGAAAGAGCGCTTTCATTGTTTACAGTGTGTTGATAGAGTAGAGTTCCTCTTTGGAAGAAGAGCATTGAAACAAAGTCTTTTCTGACAAATATTTAATACACTCATTTAGTGACTAAACTAAAGAGACTCATTTTCTGCCCAGATTGTTTACTTTATTAAGAAAAAATACATTGTATTAGAAATTGCACAAGCCATTGACAATGTATGTCATCAGTGGCCTGAAACTATTATTTTTGAGAAGTGTGTGTGTGTCTGTCTGTCTGTCTGTCTGTCTGTCTTAAAAGGTTGCATGAGCATGTACCCATGTACCCACAGAAACAAATTCAACAAGACTAAATGTCAAAAGGTAAATGTAGATTGCTCTATGTTAAGAAAGTTCTTTTGTGTTTATGGACGCTTCTAAACTTGGTTTATGCCTTTTAGTGTCTTTATTATAGTACATCTGACATGTTTTTAACATGGATTTTGATAAAAACACAGTTTGCCATGTGTCCCTGCTAGAACCTCCCTTGGAGATCTCATGATCCAGGCAGCCATACAGTAGACTCACAGTCATGCATAGGAAGCAGTCAGGCCACCCTGCACTTCACACAGCAGTCAGCCTGCGTTGCCAGTGGGCATTCCTTTCCTCATCTCAGTGGTCTGTCTTTGGCCATGCTGTTTTTTGGAAATTGTGATCAGAAAGCTCATCTTACCATCCTTCATAGTAGTTTTCTCACTTCTAATCCTTTCAGCCTCTTTCTAGCATGGGAGACTTTAGAACTAATATATTTGCCATCAATTTGTTTTCAAATTAAGTTACTAAAGGTATTTTTTTATTTTTAATACAAATTCATCTGTAGTTATTATTCTATGCTGTCTTTCTTTTTGAATCTGAGTCTCTCTTGCTCTTGTGCTGTCTTTAACCTCATTCATTCTTCATTCAAATATTTGAGTGCTATCCTCTCCTTGGAGGTCTTTCTATCCAGATTTTTCTTCTGCTCTAGAGGGATCTGGCTGGTTAGTCTCTGTTCTGCCCCATCTCACCCAAGATGTTCTTGTGCAGTTTTTTTTTTTTTTAATCTCACTATTATATGGAATTGTTCTTTTAGTGACTTAGTATTTAAGTACTTCCATTCTGTTTTTATTTTTCTCTCTTCTATCCCATATTAGTTTCTCATTTTCAAAATTTATTTTGTTCTTATATCATTGATGAGTTAATTGTTTTTACTTTAATATTCTTGAGATATTCATTTCTTGTCTGTCTGGAGTATAACCAAGACTATAACCTGCTTGACAGAGATTTTTTTCTCCCTCCCTTCATCCCTTCCTTCTTTCCTTCCTTCCTTCCTTCCGAGACAGGGTCTTGCTATGTTGCTTTGGCTGATCTTGAACTCCTAGGCTCAAGTGATCCTCCTGTCTCAGTCTCTCAGAGAGTGGGAACTCTATGTGCATGCCACCATTCCCAGCTCTTGGATATTCTTCTATGCTTTATACTAGTAATGTCTGCATTCCCAAAGGCTTGGGATACATTTTTGATTGATTAAAGAATACTTTTTGGCTTGTTTATTTTTGAATGATAATGGGTTATAAGACATGTTAATATGGCATTGGCAACAGGACTAGAAAGACTGTACTACTCATTGTCTTCTAAATATACATTTGCCGTGGTTCTGTGTACACATTCTGCATTTGTGCTTTTATACTGTGGCTAACACATATTCATTTAAAAAATAAAACCAAAATGCAGTGGACTTCAAAAATTTTGGGTGCTATTTAAAATTTAGACCATACTATAATGTTTAATAAAAAGCTCGTATTTGTTTAAATATATGCCAGTACAAGTAGTTGGTTGCTAGCTAAGGAACTTTTATTTCCATAAATAACCTTGTGTAAGTCTGTGTATTATGTACCAATTCTGCATGACAGATTAATATGGAGCCATTTTTTATAGATTTCAATTTAGATGTGTTTGGGATATACTTAAGAACATTTTAGGAAATAGATTAGGCTGACAGGAAATTGTGGAAATGTAAAATTTTTAAAAGCTAGTCGAGAGCGTCTCAAGCGCTAATTTGGGAAGGCATTATCAGTTTGCTTCAGGAAATATGCATTAAAGCCTTCACAGAGGGCTATTTGGAAGTGATGCTATATCATCAGTGAGAGAAGGAGGCGAGGATGGGATTGTGTAGTACTTAGACACTGGGAGAAGAAAATCCCCATAGAATTGTCATTGCCGTGAGTCTATCTGCCTTTTTCAGCAATGAAATGAGATGTAAACCCTTTATCTATAACCAAAGACAGGTAACAAATGTACTAAAGAAAGATTTATTTCTTTAGGGTTTATTGTTGTCCTGAAGCTGTTTATTTTTCGCATTTTAAATACTTGTACAAAATGATAATTTCCTTTTTTCATTTAAAATGTGCTTGTTAGGTTAGAGCAAGGTAAAATTTCTTCAGATACTTCACTTTCAGTTGATATAAATATGCATATATGCCTGTGAATCATTTTGCCTCTAATGGGTTTTCTCAGCAATAAGATTGTATGGGTATCTTGATGACCATCAGCATTACAGAGGTAAAGATTAGTAAAAGCATCGGCCGGGCGTGGTAGTGCACACTTGGAATCCCCGCGCTTGGGAGGCTGAGACAGGAGGATTGCATAGGTTCAAAGCCAGCCTTAGCTACTTAGTGAGACTCTCGGCAACTTTGTGAGACCCTGTTTCCAAATAAAATATAAAATAGGTCTGGGAGTATAGCCTGGAGGTAGAAAGCCTCTGGATTCCACCCACCCCCAGTACCACCCAAAAAAAAAAAAAAAAGGAAAAAGAAAAAAACATTAAAGTGAACCTTGTACTTAATCCTTCAAGGACAGTTTGTGTCATGAGACACAATCTATGAAATAACATTTTCTGGTGTTCTCAACCTAAGAATTACTTTGTTGTATAATGTAGTTAACTAAGTTGTGTTAAACTAGACCTCAGAGTCTGATCAGGGTTTGAGGATGGAAGGACTTAATTTTCCATGACCTGTCTGTGTAACCTGGAGGTTCATGTGACAGCTGCAGTGTTCTCTGTGGTAGCTTATGGTAGGAATGAAATGTACTTTTTATTTTCTGAAATCAGGTAAAAAAGGGTTAGAATCATATTGTTGAACACCTAATTTTCTCTTTTTCCATTATAGATTAAAGAGTCTATCGTTGGGGAAATCAGACGGGAAATTGTAAGCGGACTTTTGGCAGCAGTATCATCAAGTAAAGCATCTAGTTCTAAGCAAGATAGTCATTAAGTGGAATTTTTAGGTAAAGTTTTCTGAATTTCTTTGTTTAGCTAAATAAAAACTAGCACTTGGCTTTTAATCTTTTTATTTCTTAGTACAGAGATCTGTTACTGTAGCTAAATTTTAACTTTTGCTACTTTTATTCTTTTGTTTGTTTGTTTGTTTGTTTGTTTTTGCAGGTCTGGAAATAGAACCTAGGGGCATTTGACCTCCGAGCTACACCTCCTGCCCTATTTTTTATTCTGTATTTTGAAACAGGGTCTCACGAAGTTGCGGAAGGCCTCACTAAGTAACTGAGGCTGTCACACACTGCAATCCTCCAGTCTCAGCGTCCTGAATGCTGGGATTACAAGCGTGTGCCACCATGCCCGGCTTATATTGTATTTTTTAAATGAAGTTTCATTGTAGTAAATAGCTCCTGCAGTTTTTCCTTCAGACCTGATTTTTATTTTGTTAGCATTTGTTATATAATAGAATTTTAGATAAACAATTTGTGGAATACAATTTTGAGAATTAATCCCCTTTTTTTTTTTTTTTGTGGTACTGGGTTTCCTGGAAGCCCTTCTACCTCCAGGCTACAATCCCAGACCCAGTTTTGTATTTTTATTTGGAGTCAGGGTCTCTTAAGCCAGCATGATCTTCCTGTCTCCGCCTCCCAAGCGCAGGGACAGGAGGATCGTGCAGGCAGAATCGGCGCTCATCTATCTTTTAATGACTCTTTTAGTAATAGTATTTTAAAGCTTGGCATGGTGGTGCAGGCTTGTAATACCTGCATTCAGGAGGCAGAGACAGGAGGACTGCAGTTCATGGATAGCCTCAACTACCTCAGCTACTTAGAGAAGCCCTTCACAACTCAGTGAGACCCTGTTTCAAAAAAAAAAGACTTAAAAAATAGGACTGGGTGTGTAGCTCAGAGGTACAATTCCCCTGAATTCCATCCCCAGTACTGCAATAAATATATAATAAATAATAAATAAATAAATAAATAAAGTGTTTAATGTTGTCTTTTCTATTTAAGGTGGCATGGATCCTATTAGTTGCATAATTTGGAGTTACCGATAATACACACTGGTGGAGGTGTTAGCTGTACTTCAGAAGATACTTTCTGCTGAGCTGGGCTACTGCACAGTGTACAAGTGTATTTCTTTTGTGCATATATTTTAAAGACATACATAGAAACTTAGGCACTTTGCTATTTTCTAAACTATCAAAATGGTAGTAGTTTGAAGAGCCTAATATTTATTTGTATGTTAATATTTCCCAATTGATTCCTTATGTAGAATTATAAAACTTGAAGACTTTCAGACATAACCAATTTATAAATAACATCTATCTTCAGACTAGCTTCTTATAACACTGACCTCTATGAGGTATTTACCGTGCAATAACTGATTCATTTTTTGAGGGTGGGAAGCAGTCAATGGTTTCTCTTCCACTGCTGTTAATTAGTGTCACTTCCAAGAAGACAAACTCTTCTATTATAAAAATCGCTCTTCATTCTTGAGGAGGCTACTAATAGCAGTAGGTTAGAATTATACGAGGTTACCGACAACTACTTAATGTTCTTACACTGTAAACCTCATTGCTTTACCCAAAACAAATCTAATTTTATTATAGCATATGTAGTATTTTTCTTTTGGAAATGTGCCTTATTTTAAACACTGAGTACTTTTTTCATTGTTGGACTCCTTACTGTAAGGAGCTGTTCCTTCTTTCTTTTAGACCAAATAGTAGAATATTGTCAAAATAATGGGGCCTGTGACTTGAATGGATAGAAATGAATAAGCTGGTTTTTGTTTTTTCAAAATGAAAGTAATTCAGATTTTTTCTCCTCCAACATAAATGATTTTAATTCAGTTTTAACCAGTAAAAAGTCTTGTTTATATGAAAGAAAAAGGAAAATGATTTTCTATTTGGTTGTATATGTGTTAAATAAATGTGTAAATTAACAACCAAATGTTGTTGGAATTATTCTTTTAGCGTTTATTTCAACTATTATGTTTCTTTGTGTGTGAAATTTTAAAGGTGGCTGAGATGTTAACAGTGATCTTTGAAAGGTATCTAAAAGGTTAATAAATGTTTGAAATATCACACAAAGGGTGATTTCTAAAAAAATTAAAACAATAAAGTATTTATTTTGCCTAAAGTGTTGTCAATTTTTTTTTGAACTGCAACATGAATTTGGATTAGAGTGATGAGTAACAAATAAGGTCCAAGAGAATTGCAGCATGTATCCACAATAGGTTGATAATTCTTTTTCCGAAGAGACTTCTAGGATGCTTTAAAAAAAAGTGTTAAGTCTAGACAATCTTGGAGAGCACATGGACTGAGGATGCCTCTTGGGTTCATCTAGTTCTGTGGCTCTGATTCCCCTCTAAGACCAAATGAAACTTTTCTTTAAAATATTTTACTAAACCATAAATAAAAGATATTAAAATGTTATTTGATGAGATTATTCAATATAAGATTTTTATATTTTTATTAATACATTGTATTTATCATAGTGAAGTTCACAGTGATGAAAAATACATGCACAGTATTTGGTGTGTTTAACCAGTTGATCTAATAGCAAGGATACATGTAAACCGAATACCCCATATTAATTGTAGTATTGATTAATTGTAGGCATTGATGATTTTAACTGTCCAAATTTTTTAGCCCTTTGAGTTTATTTCTAACAGTTCAAGAACACCAGAGTTTCATAACCAAATTAGACATTATAGTAGTTTCAGAGGCTGAGCCAATGGGTAAATAAACTATTAGAGGAACATAAATAGTGCCAGGTGTGGTAGCACATGCTTGTAATCCCAGAATTCAGGAGGTGGAGAACAGAGAATTGCAGTTTGCCAACAGCCTTAGCTTCGTACGTAGCCAGGCTCTTCACAACTCAGTGAGACCCTGCTTCAAAAATAAAAGACTAAAAATAGGGCTGGGGGTGTAGCTCCAAGGTACAATGCCCCTGGGTTCCATCCCCAGTGCCACACATACACACAAAAGTTAACAATGTTTTGTTTTATCTTCCCTCCTCTCATTTTAAAATGCTATATAGTAGCCCGGCATGGTTACACACGCTTGTAATCCCAGCATTCTGGAGGCTGAGACTGGAGGATCACAGTTCACGGACAGCCTCAGCTACTTAGCGAGGCCCTCTGCAACTCAGTGAGACCCTGTTTCAAAATAAAGAATAAAAAATAGGGCAAGGGGTGTAGCTCAGAGGTCGAATGCCCCTGGGTTCCATCCCCAGACCCACAAAAAAGAATAAATAAAATAAAATGCTATATACTTAATAAACATTTGAAAGCTTGTTAGTCAAGTCACCATGCTATGTAGAATGAAGAATGAAAGAGAGTCTAAAACCTAGATGAAGACCAAGGCGTATTTTAATTTGAAAAGCATTTGAGAGAGTATAGCCAGGGATAGAGAGGCCTTTACCAAGGAGCAAAGTTCTAAAGACTGAGAAGTGGAAAGTGTAGGGTCAAAGCTGATCTAGAATGCATAAACTGAGCTGGAACTACCATATATATGATGAAAGTGATGTTTTTAAAAATGAAGGTTGTCTGCCGGGCGTAGTGACGCACGCTTGTAATCCCAGTATTTGGGAGGCTGAGACAGGCGGATCACGGTTCGCAGACAGCCTCAGCTACTTAGGCCCTCTGCAACTCAGTGAGACCCTGTTTCAAAATAAAGAATAAAAAATAGGGAAGGGGGTGTAGCTCGGAGGTCAAATGCCCCTGGGTTCCATCCCCACACCCGCAGGGGAAAAAAAAATAAATGAAGGTTGTCCATAGCATGGACATACTGTGCTAAGAGCCTGCACAAAGAAAGCATAGAAGAAAATGAATCTTTTTTTTTTTTTTTTTCAGTACTGGAGATGGAACCCAGGGGCATTCTACCTCTGAGCTACCCCCCAGCTCGATTTATTTTTATTTTTATTTTTTATTTTGAAACAGAGTCCCACTGAGTTGCAAAGAGCTGCGATCTTTCTGTCTCAGCCTCCCAAATGCTGGGATTACAAGCGTGTGCCACCATGCCTGGCTAGAAAAAGAATCTTGAAAAGGTGATTTTGAAGTTTGAAGTCACTGTGAATGGTAACACCATTGACCAAAATGGGTAGTTTCTCAGACTTGAAGTACATATTGTACTATTCCTTCTGGGAAAGGATTAGTGATTAAAAACAATTACACCTGTGCCAAACACTACTATGTTATTTGTGTTCTTGAGTTATTGTTTAGTAAATCCATGTACAGATGATTCATGGTTTTATTTTTAATACATCTAAAATAATTCCTTTTGTTATTTCTACAATCCCAAGGTTAAAAAAAAAATCCCTTAAAAGTATAACAGGTATTTGGTGAGTTGATTTCCAAACATCTTATCCTTGTACCTTGCCCAGCAGTCTTGGGCAGAGACTGTTGTTGATAGAATCACTAGGGTTATCAGTTAAGCTTCAGTTATGAATGTTTGATTCATGTTTGATTGGTATATATTTACATGGTTGTTAACCTACTAAACCTAGTAATACATGTAACTTATAGGCATTAAAAGAGAAATACAGCTGGGCGTGGTGGCGCACACTTGCAATCCCAGCATTTGGGAGATGGAGGCAGGAGGATTGCAGTTTGCAGACAGCCTTAGTTACTTAGGCCCTTTGCAACTCAGTGAGACCCTGTTTCAAAATAAAGAATAAAAAAATAGACCTGGGGGTGTAGCTCAGAGGTAGAATGCCCCTGTGTTCTATCCTCAGTACTGAAAGAGAGAGAGAGAGAGAGAGAGAGAGAGAGAGAGAAGAAAAAGGGAAATACATTTACTCAGTCCTCATTCATATGTGAAGACAAGTAAGATTACATTATTAATGACTTTAATTTCTTTTTGCTTCATGTGCTGAGACGCAGTCCTCTCCTAAATCTCATCTGTCAATATGAGGATCCCCCAAGAGTTATGCACGTATGTTTTTAAACTATTCTTCTAGATGATTCTAAGTGCTTTCTTCTTTTGCTCCCTACTAGTCAACTGAGTCCTCATTTGACTAAATTATAACATCATTTTGCCGTATGGAAGAAGACAGCAAAGCAGCATTGTGCATAGCCCAGCTTTCTTTCAAGGATTCCTTGTAAATCTTGATCATTTCTGGTTTTGGCCCCATCTCCCTGTGCTTGTCCATGGATGAAAAGCACTGGAGATGCACATTTTGCTGTTTTCTTCGAGGGCTGGCAGCTCGCTTGCTCTCTGTCAAAACATCCTCATTCAAATCAACTAATACAAATCCACCTTATCTGGGTCTTAGTATGGGTATAGTGTGGACAAAAGCTGGTCCTCTTCCTACTTTTAGAAGCAGAGAGGTATTTTAATGATAAATACTGAGTTTTCATATCTTTATTATTTTTTATTTTGAGATTATATCACAATTAGATTTATTCAACCAACATTTAATGAAAAGTTTGAGTAAAAGGAATAACAAAGTTAACTTTTTTGACTTTATTTTACCACCTGCTTAATTCACTAATTTAACTAGCATTTGAGTTAGATTCTTTCAAAATTCACACAAGTGAGCCAGGTGTGGTAGTGCATGGCTGTAATCTCAGTACTTAGGAAGCTGAGACAGGAGGATCACAGGTTCAAAGCTAGCCTCGGCAACTTAATGAGGCTCTCAGCAACCTAGTGAGATGCTGTTTTCAAATAACAAAATTTGGCTGGGGGTATGGTTTGGAGGCATAATGCCTCTGGGTTCTATCCCCAGTGCCAAAAAAATAAAAAACTTTTATACAAGTGAAATTTTGATACAATATCTGGTTATTACATTATTATTTTTCCATTGTATGAGAAGCTGGAAGCAGAATGACAGTTTCATCAAATATAATCCTGAACCATTTTTAGGGTAGATATTAATTCCATAGGATACCTTGCTCCATTTGGCTTGTAATGCCCATAGTGAAAAAGAGAAATGAATGGATAGCTTATAATTCTCTGGATTCTGGACATGTAGAAATTACTTGTCTAGAGTGTCACTCAGCATTGAAAAAACTGAATCCTTTTTTAAGGATTTATATAGTTATAGTATACAGTTGTGATTATCATTCATGCTTTAGCGAGCATTTTTTCCAAACCTGTGGGCTTAACTTCCCACAGGTTTTAGATTTGAGGCCAAGAGTCGGTTTATGATATTTCTTGGTTGACTAATGGATTAGCTGCATCAGAGCAATGCTGGCTATGAAATACATTTCTTTAAAATACTTTATACTTTTAGGACGGGCGTGGTGGTGCATGCTTGTAATCCCCGCCCTTGGGAGGCAGAGACAGGAGGATAGTGCTGGTTTGAAGCCAGCCCCACTGGCTTAAGAGACCCTGTTTCCAAAAATTTTTAAAAAGTATAAAATAGGTCTGGGAGTGTAGCCTGGAGGTAGAAGGGCTTCCAGGAACCCCAGTACCACAAAAATAAATAAAATAAAATAAGATAAAATACTTTATACTTTTGAGTTAATAAAAGTAAAGGGAACAAATAAGGAGGGAGTGATATGTATGTGTCATTTTAACCAGTTTTATAATGCTATATTTGGGAAAATATTCTTTTGAAATACAGTTGATAGTCAAAATCTGCTGAGCTCAACAAGAACTATGCAGGAGACATCACAATTCCTGACTTCAAACTATACTACAAAGCCATCGTAATAAAAACAGCATGATATTGGCATAAAAACACACATAGACCAATGGAGCAGAATAGAAGACTCAGAAACCAAATCTGCATACAGTCAATTGATTTTTGACAAAAGGGCCAAAAACATTCACTGGGGGAAAAAAAAAAAGCCTGTTCAACAAATGGTGTTGGCAAAACTGGTTAACCACATGCAGAAAAATGGAAATAAATCCCACTTTCTCACTCTGCACAAGAGTCAATTCAAGATGAATCAAAGACTTGGAAATCAGACCAGAGACCTTGCAGGGATATAGGTCTAATACTTCAACACATAGGCACATTAATAAACTTTCTCAACAAGACCCTAAAGGCACAAGAATTTTTTTTTAATTTATATTTATTGGTGCATTGTAATCATACATCACATTGGAATACAAGACTTGAGAGGATATGCAAGCACACATCATCCAATCCCCATCCCATTTCTTCCCCCTCCCTCAATCCCATGCTTGTTTAGTGATTAACTTTGATACATATGTTTATGTACCTCCTGCTTTTTAAAGAGGCTCCATCCTCCCCTATTCCATACCCTCTGATTGGTCACCTTAATTGCTTCACTATAGGGCCCTTTCTATAGCTCGACCACTTCCTGTTGCCCCTTTCCTCCTAGTTATTGCTGCTTAGGGGAAGCATCTGGTTTTAATTTTCTGCGATATTTCTCTGTGCATGCCGCATTGCAAATACCAATCCCACTCTTGACAGCCCCAGTTGTGGCCTGGCTACCCGGTGGACTGATCCAGTACTTGCCGGCTCAAGCAGTGGCCTTGCCTCATGGGAGGCCCTGATTCTGGTCTCGCTGGCCCTGACACTGGCCTAACCCCTCGGCAGGCTCCAATCCTGGCCTCGGAGGCCCCAGCACCGGCCTTGCCTCACGGCAGGCTCTGATCCCAGCCTCGCTGGTCCCAGCACCGGCCTAACCCCTCGGCAGGTTCCGATCCCAGCCTCGGAGGCCTCAATAGCGGCCTTGCCTCACGGAAGGCTCTGATGCTGGCCGCTGGCCCCGGCACCGGCCTAAACCCTCAGCAGGCTCTGATCCCGGCCTCGGAGGCCCCAGCACCAGTCTTGCCTCATGGCAGGCTCTGATCCCGGCCACGCTGGCCCTGTCACCGGCCTGACCCCTCGGCAGGCTCCGATCCTGGCCTTGGAGGCCTCAGTAGTGGCCTTGCCTCAAAGGCAAAAGAAATTAAAAGGAGGATAAATATGTGGAATTGCATTAAACTGAAGAGCTCCTTACAGCAAAGTAAACTATCACAAACCTCAACATAGAGCCAACAGAATGGGAGAAAATTTTTGCCAATTATTCCTCCAATAGAGGACTAATATTTAGAATATATAGAAAATTAAAGAAACTTACCACTCAAAATCAATTTAAAAAATGGGCGAGTAGCCAGGCATGGTGGCACACACTTGTAATCCTAGTATTTGGGAGGCTGAGACAGGAAGATCATGATTCACTGACAGCCTCAGCTACTTAGTGAAGCCCTTTGCAGCTAAGTGAGACCTTTTTATTAAAGAATTTTAAAAAATAGAGCTGGGGGTGTAAGCTAAAAGGCAGAATGCCCCTGGTTTCCATCCTAAATACTGGGGAAAAAAATGGGCAAGTGAACCAAATAGACACTTCTCAAAAGAAAAAATTCAAATGACCAATAAATGTATGTAAAAAATATTCAACATCATTAGCAATCAAAGAGATGCAAATCAAAACGTCCCTGAGATTTAACCTAACTTCAGTTAGAATGGCAAGCATTCAAACACAAACAACAACAAATACTGAAAAGGATGTGGAGCAGTGGGAACTCTAATACACTGTTGGTGGGATTGCAAATTAGTCCAAGCACTTTGAAAACAGTATGGAGAATCCACAGAAGAATGGGAATGAACCTACCATATGCTCCAGAAATACCACTTCTGGGTAGCTACCCTAAAAGCAACCTGACTGAGGGGGATGGGAGGAAGGAAGATGGAACTTCTCTAATGTACATGATGTACATGATTCACAAACATATCAAAGTTAATCAGTAAGTCAAATGTGAGAAGAAGCGAGTGGGGAGGGAATGGGGCGGGAATTGTGTAAGGGCTAAATGAGTCATGTGTGCGTGTATGCCTCTACCATCTTGTACCCCATTAAGATGTAGGATTACAATGCACTAATAAACATAAAATTTTTTTGGTGGTACTGGGGTTCCTGGAAGCCCTTCAACCTCCGGGCTACACTCTCAGACCTATTATATATACATATACATATGCATATACATATACATATACATATACATTTGGAAACAGGGTCTCTTAAGCCAGCGCAGCTGGCTTCAAATCTGCATGATCCTCCTGTCTCTGCCTCCCAAGCATGGGGATTACAATCGTACGCCACCATGCCTGGCTAATAATAATAAACATAATTTAAAAAAGCAAAATCTGCTGAGCTGAAGTGATATGAATTTAAAGAAAATTGAGAAAAACTGTCTAACAAATCAAGCCAACTTATATTTACTGTGAACTCCAAATTATATGGTATGATTTGTTATATAGAAAATTTTCTAATAAAATATTAGAGTACATTAAAATTACTCTGGAACAGGTAGCATTTCCTCGCTACAAAGGAGAATGTATAGTTCAGCTTATAGGGTTGCTAAGGAAGCAACACAGGCTTAACTATAACTTACAAATTTTAAAGACTGAGAATTAGGAAGTGTGGGCATCAGTATTTTATGACCTTGACATCTCATTTACAAGCAAGAAGAAGAAGAGGCACTTTTGAGAAGTGGTGGCTACTGCCAACTTCCTGGTTTCGTATTCAAACAAGGAACATTTAAGCATCTCCAAAATATTCTGGTACAATACTAAAACAGCTCCCCACACAACAAGGGCTTCTTCCTGGCCCACCTGTTTTTTGGTGTTAATGGCGTGAGAGTTCATAGTTATTTGTCCTGAAATTAAGAGGCTGGTCTATGTAAATAACTATTAAAAGAACTTCATACAAAGTTATGTGTGGTGACACATGCCTGTAATTCCTAGTACTTGGGAGGCTGAGGCAGGAGGATTGTAGGTTCAAGGGACAGTCTTAGCAAGTAGTGAGACTCTCATCAACCTAGTGAAAGCTTATTTCAAAATAAACAAAATAAGTCTGGGGTTTGAGCTCAGAGAAACCTGTGAGACAGGAGGATCACAGGTTCATAGTCAGCCTCAGCAACTTAGGCCCTTGGCAACTTAGTGAGACCCTGTTTCAAAACAAAAGAAAGAATAAAATAGGTCTGAGGTTGTAGCTTGGAGGTAGAAAGTTCCTGAGTTCTATTCCAAGTGCCATCAATCAATCAATCAATCAATCAATTATATATTTGTCTTCTACTTGAGAATAATTATGTGAATTATTTTATACTTGAATTTTAGGATGGTCATATTTTTCAAGAATATGTCAAGATTAGTGTCAAAAGCTTATCCAAATTGGGTTATATTTATAATCCATCTAGACAGATTTTGTTCACTGTCAGCAGAAAAAGAGCTATAATACCAGGTGTTCAATTATAATTCATAAATCTATCATCAGTAATAAGGAATATATTCCCAAATTATTAATGTCCATATAATACTTTTTTTATTTTTTATTTTTTTAACTTCTTTTTTTAAATTTTTAAATTTTTAAATTTTTTATTTTTTATTGGTGCACTGTATTTATACATCATAGTGGGATACAAACTTTTGTAGACATACATGCACACATCACCCAGTCAGCCCCCACCCGATCCCCACCCCATTCTCTCCCCATCCCTCCTTCCCATGCTTGGCTTAGTGGTTGACATCTAGTATTATAGCAATTTATCCAAAATTAACAATGATAATCTCACATAACAGTTTCATTTGTCTGATACCAAGCTTTTGATGACTTAAAGATAACATTTCAATATTTCTTTTTGCTTTCTTTCTTACCAGAGAATATTTTTTTCTTTTTTTTTTTAGGTGAAACTATCATACATTTATTTATTTATTTTTCAGAAAAAATCTATCCTAATAAGGAATATGGACTCTAGATACCCAAAACGATTTCGAAAAAGAACAAAGCTAGAAGATGTATATTTTCTGATTTCAAACCTTATAAAGCTACAATAACTGAAAGAGTGTAGTACTGTTCTAAAGGCAGATATATAAACCATTGGAGTTAAATAAAAGCCTAGAGATAAATTCTTCCATATATTGTCAAGTTATTTTTGACAAGGTTTCCACGAACATTTGGTGGTAGAAATAATAATCTTTTAACTAAATATTGTTGAAAAATAATAATTACATGGAAAAGAATAAAATTGGACCCTTACCTAATCCCATATACAAGTATTAACTCAAAATAGATAAAAGACCTAAATATAAATCTTAAGACTATAAACTTTTAGAAGAAAATCTGGGTCATAAAACCTCACAACATTGAAATTGGCAGTGATTTCTTGGATATGATTTCAATGGCACAGGCAACAGAAGAGTATACAAACTCCCTAAAAAATAAAAAAAAAATATTGTATATCCAAAGACAATGTAAACAGAGTTAAAAGTTACTAATAGAATTGGATAAAATATTTCCAAATGCTATATCTGAAGGTATATTAATATTCCAACTAGAAATCCTAAAAATTAACAACATTAAAGGCAAACAATACAATTTAGAGATAGGTAAAAGACTAACATAAATAATGAATCTCCACAGATAACCAATCTTAGTTGTCTGTTAGATGGAAAATCTTGTTTCTCTAGTTCTGGTGTGTGTTACCTATTTCTTCTTTGTAGTTAATCTCTTTGAGTATTTTCTCTAGCGCTGGTTTTGAAGACATAAATTCCTTCAGTTTCTGTTTGTCATGGAAGCTTCTTATTTCCCCATCTAATTTGATAGAAAGTTTTGCTGGATAGGAAATTTTTGGCTGGAAGTTGTTTTCTTTCAGAGTTTGGAATATGTTACTCCAAGCCCTTCTGGCTCTCATGACTTGGTTTGGGAAGTCTGGAGTGATTCTAATTGGTTTGCCTCTGAATGTCACTTGGCCCTTTGCTTTTGTTGCCTTTAAGATTCTCTGCTTGGCTTCCACATTGGTCATTTTGACAATTATGTGGCGTGGGGATCCTCTTCTCCGATCCTGTCTAAAGGGAGTTCTATAACTTTTCTGTATCTGTGTATCAACCTCTTGCTCTATGTTTGGAAAATTTTCTGCTATTACTTTCTTGAAGAGATTGTTGATCCCTTTGGTATCACTTTCTTTTCCCTCCTCTATTCCAATTATT
Organism: Muscardinus avellanarius; assembly: GCF_963383645.1. NCBI lineage: Eukaryota > Metazoa > Chordata > Mammalia > Rodentia > Gliridae > Muscardinus > Muscardinus avellanarius. Next base: position 54,619,268 of record NC_137787.1, on the reverse strand, counting down.
CTTAGGTTAGCTCTCTTAAGATGGGCCCATATTTCTTCAATGTCAGATTCCTGCTGTTGGATATTTTTTTCTAGATTAGAAACTATGCATTCATTTTTGGATTGCTCATCTTCTAAGAGCGAGATTCTGTTCTCCATGTGGTCTAATCGGTTGTTTGTGCTTTGAATTGAGGCCTTTACTTCATTAATTGCATCCTTTATCTCTTTTTGGCTCTCTCTGAGTTCTTTTCGAAGCACCGCTATTATTTCTACAGTTATTTTCCTGATTTGATCTTCTAGAAATCTCTGAATTTCTGTTTTATCGGGTTCTGATGTTGTGGGGTTGTAGGCATTCATTGCTCCAGTGTTATTCCTCTTTCCCATGATTTCGGAAGTTTGTGCCTTCTCTGGGTTCTTCCCTTGGGTCACTATGACTTCACTTAAGGTGCTCTGGATCTCGAGTCTGTAGTATCTCAGACCCCACTACTCCTTTACTGGGTTGTATCACAGAGTCTTCGACCCAGGGAGTCGATAGAGGCTGCTTTAGACTATGGGGGTTGCCAGGTTGCACGTTCTCCTATGGTGTGATATCTCTGCCACCACCACTCCCCCACTGGGTCAAGTCCCAGGGAGTACAGTACTGGAATTTCTCCTCTGGGGCCCGCAATTTGACTCACTGTTCTTGAGTTTGCAGATATAGCTGTACTGAACTCGGTGAATTCGCTGCTGCTGCTGCCGGTGGCAATATGGCGCTACTGCTACGCCCTCGGCCATGAGGCTGGCTTATTTCTTCTTGGTTTTGAGTTCCACTCTGAGTCCCTGCAGCGTGTGCTGAGCTCAGCCACTGGGGGCTTTAGATGCTCCCTGCGCTGAAAAATCCCGCCTGGCTATTCCGCAGCGGCTCACCTCGGCTTGCTGTAGCCGTCCGGTGAAGTCGCTGCTGCCACCGGCAGTATGGCGCCACGTCCTCGGGCATGAGGCCGGTGTATCTCCTCTGGGTCTGAGCTCTGTTCTCAGTCCGCTTTCTCTCTGGAGCCTGGTGATTTTTTTGTTTCTCTGGTGATGGTGTTTTCTGGCTATGAAAGGCACTGATTTTGTGGTACTGGAGATTGGTTGTTAGCGGGGCTCTTAAGCCCCGCTTTTCTCGGTCGCCATCTTCCCAGAAGTCCATATAATACTTTTTAAGTATACAAAAACAGACTATAGTTTTGAAAAATGGATCCAACTCTATGTCCTCTCCCATATACTCTTCTAAATTTTTTTCCTTTTTTTTATAGAGGTGGAGTTTATATCCCTCTCCATCACAGCTGGTTGGGTCTTTGTGACTGCTTTCAGCCAGAGTGTGGTGGAGTAATTTTCAAAGTTAAGACATGAAAAATGCCATGCACTTTTGTCTGGTTATCTTGGAATGTCTGTTCTTTGAACCCACTTACCATGCTATCAGGAAGACCAAGAGCCTGGAAAGAGGCCTCCATGGAGAAGAACAGAAGCTTCTGGACTTTGGTTTTGGCCATCCCATCCAACAGACAGCACCACAATGCCAAGCACGAGCACCAGTGATTTTGGATGTGGATTCCCCAGCTACCAATCAAACCAACTCCGCTTATTCCCTGTGGATTTGAGACAAGTTGTCCCTGCTAAACCCTAGTTTAATTTCAGATTCATGAACAATAAATATGGCAAGTTAACCCACCGAGTTGTGGAGAGAGTTAATGTATCCATAAGGATCCATTGCGAGTTAGGCGCTTAGAGGTAGTATGCTGCCATAACAGAAGCCTGCATGACATTAATTTTGGAATGGGCTATAACAAAGAGTAGAATGGCTTTGAGGAACCTGAAAGCCATAAGGGTCTCAAGCAGATTATTAGTGGAAGTCTGCTAGGTTTTGAGGATCTCTCACTGAAACCATAAAAGATAGCAAGGAAGATGTTGTTGAAAGCTGGAGGAAAGAGATCCTTGTTAGGTGATGGCATGTTCAGCCAACAAAAACATCTGTGGTAATGTGGCAAAGAGGAAATGTACCTGTCAAACCCAATGATCTAGTTAAGAAGACTTCCAGGCAGAGTATTCAACACACCACCTGGTTTTTCTCACATTGTCTATGACAAAATATGAGGCAAGAGATGAGCTAAAAATAAAGAGACAAAGTGTGCCAACTCTGAAATAGAATTGTTTCTTATACCCAGATTCTCTAAAAACAATGACTAAGTTTAAGATGTTTCTGGAAAAGATTAAATACAAGGAGAATCTATAAGATCCTATATTAATACCTGAGAATTTAAGAGAGTGGCTCATAAAACACTTCAGAGTTGTTTCTTTAAGTCTTGCCTGTCCAGATAATTTCTCTTAAATAATAGGGTGTTCGAGGCTCATAAGGGAATTCTCCAATAGTGTTTTTTTGTTTTATTTTTTCTTTTTCTTTTGTCTTTTTCGCTTTCTTTCTTTCTTTCTTTCTTTCTTTCTTTCTTTCTTTCTTTCTTTCTTTCTTTCTTTCTTTTCTTTTTGTGGTACTGGGGTTCCTGGAAACCCTTCTACTTCCGGGCTGCACTCCCAGACCTATTTTTATACTTTTTTATTTGGAAACAGGGTCTCTTAAGCCAGCGCGGCTGGCTTCGAACCTGCCCAATCCTCTTGTCTCTGCCTCCCAAGCGCAGGGATTACAAGCGTGTGCCACCATGCCCAGCACATGGTTTTTTATTTTATTTATTTTTTATTGGTGCACTATAGTCTCACATCATAATGTGGATCATGTTGACAAAGGCATACATTCACACAGTACTTGGCTCCCCCTACTTCCTCTTTTCCCTCCCTCCCAATACTGAGTGTTCCGTTAACACTGTTATATTCACATGAATACATATATTCAAATGTAGTTTTTTTCATTGATTAACCTTAGCCTTTTCCCTCCCTTACTTCTCTTTTCTGGCTTATCTGAGGTTTCTCCTCCATTATATGGAGTCCCTCTGATATTCTAAATACCCCCTAACTACTGCTCATCAAAGGAAACCATCAAGAATCTAAATAGAAAGCCTACAGAATGGGAGATCTTTACCAGCCATCACTCTGATAGAGGGCTAATATCCAGAATATACAAAGAGCTCAAAAAACTCTACACTAGCAAAACAACCCAATTAATAAATGGGCAACTGAATTAAAAAGACACTTCACAAAAGAAGAAATATAAATGGCCAATAGGTACATGAAAAAATGTTCAGCATCATTAGCCATCAGGGAGATGCAAATCAAAACTACATTGAGATTTCATCTAACCCCAATCAGAGTGGCAAGCATAAAGTAGTCAAAAAACAACAAATGCTGGTGAGGATGTGGGGAAAGAGTTACTCTTTTACACTGTTGGTGGGAGTGCAAACTAGTTTAGCCGCTATGCAGATTAGTGTGGAGAGTCCTTGGAAAATTGGGAATAGATCCACCATATGATCCAGCTATACACAACTGGGTATCTTTCCAAAGGGGTTAAAATCAAAGAACTATAGTGACATATGCATATACATACCCATGTTCATAGCAGCACAATTCACAATAGCCCAAATATGGAACTAACCTAGGTCACCATCAACAGATGAATAGATTGTAAAATTATGTAAACTACACATAATGGAATTCTATTCAACAATAAAGAAGAACAAAATCATGTCCACAAGAAGATGGAAAGACCTGGAGAACATTATGTTAAGTGAGATCAGCCAATTACAGAAAGAGAAGGGACATATGTTTTCTCTAATATGCTCAAGCAAGGGAGTATTAGGGATTCCAATAGTGGGTTTAAAAGAAGCAAGTAGAAAAGGGATTATCCTGAATACCTTTGAGAATGTGGTTTTTGTCTAATGGAGCTGAGTGTCATTCATATTTTAAAAATTTACAAGGATTTTTAAAGAATTTATTGATCTGAATTGAAGGCAAGAAAAATGGAGAAGATTTTGAATCCCCAAACTTTTAGGATTAAGCTGCCCATTTTTCATCTTTTTTTTTAATTTTTTTTATTGGTGCACTGTATTCATACATCATAATGGGATAAAAAAAAAAAACTTTTGTAGACATACATGCACACATCACCCAGTCAGCCCCCACCCGATCCCCACCCCATTCCCTCTCCATCCCTCCTTCCCATGCTTGGCTTAGTGGTTGACATCTAGTATTATAGCAATTTATCCAAAATTAACAATGATAATCTCACATAACAGTTTAATTTGTCTGATACCAAGCTTTTGATGACTTAAAGATAACATTTTAATATTTCTTTTTGCTTTCTTTCTTACCAGAGAATATTTTTTCTTCTTTTTTTAGGTGAAACTATCATACATTTATTTATTTATTTTTCAGAAAAATCTATCCTAATATGGAATATGGACTCTAGATACCCCAAACGATCTCAAAAAAGAACAAAGCTAGAAGATGTATATTTTCTGATTTCAAACCTTATAAAGCTACAATAATTGAAACAGTGTTGTACTGTTATAAAGGCAGATTTATATATATTTTAAGTTCATCAGATGTTTTTGTATTGTTTAGGTGAACTAGTCACCTGTATATGTCTTAAATTTTCACGTTTTGGTTTTCAAAGTTTTCCTATGCAAATTATGGAGATTTAAAGAACAAGAAGTTTCCAATCTTTTACTTTGGTAAGTTTTAAAGGCTTTAATTAGACTGTCAAGCTGACTTTGAGACTGAAAATCACTGTATATTTTTTCTGTCAAAATGTACTTTTTGCCCAGTGTGGTGGCACACGCTTGTAATCCCAGCGCTTGGGAGACTGAGACAGAAGGATCACACAGGTTCGAAGTCAGCCTCAGCTACTGAGTGAGGTTCTCAGCAATTTAGTGAGATCCTGTTTCTGATAAAATATAAAAAGAAAATAGGTCTGGGAGTGTATCCTGGAGGTAGAAAGCCTCTGGATTCCATGCCCATAAGACACACACACACACACACACACACACACACACACACACACACACACCTTTCTCACCAATTGCCCATTTTTCTTCATTCTTCCTGAAGTTTATGCTTCAATTGTATCTATTTTCTGACTTTATATTTTTAAAATGCATTGGCTAGAAACACACTTAATGTATCATTAGATGTATTGTGCTTTTTTCAAAGACAAGGACAGTGTTTTACCTTTTTTTTTTTTACCATGGTACTTATGTCAATGTTCCTAGGGTTATATAGTTTTACTAAATATGGTGTGTTTAAAATATTAAACATTCTTAGCTGTAAATCTCAGAATTTACAGAGGTGATAGTGTTAACTGCTTATATGAAGAACAGTTTCTGGATTATGGGAAATAAGGTAGGAAGCAAATATTTTATGAATGTGGTTAGTAGAAACAGTAAATATTGACCAAATCCTATTTGAATAGTGACAGAAGATTATTATCTCTGTTTTCTATTATTCCCTTTGATGATGTTGAGTTTGAGGAGGCAAATTGGAGTCTAAATATATCTGAACTACTTCCCTTTGCATTTGGCAGTTGAGACTGGGACCTGGTGCTTCAACAGGTACATATTTGGGGCTGTCTCAGACCCCGGGTAAAGTATGTCTTTCCTTGTGTGGAGTGCATTTGCAGTGTCAGGAGTAATGCACAGAGGACCAGTTGAGCAGCACTCCTTGTAAAGCAGTCTTATTATGGCAAGCCCAAAAACTTTAGCTTGGTGATAATTTCCAGAGTGAAATGTTCACAGGATGAAATGGAAAAACATCAGCAGCTCATCCTTTTCTCTGTCATCCTTGTTTATGAAAACCTAAAAATGTGAATGAGCTTTCCTTGTTTGTGTTTCCCAAGCTTCATAGAGACATATATGGAATTCATCACTGCAAGTTAGCAAGTCTATGCAAGTTCTGTACAAGTGGCTTTCTGCTATTTGAACAGCAAGTTGCTTTTTCTTGGTTCACAGTTACTTTCAAAGAAACAAACAAACCAAATTTATTAAAATACTTAACTTGAGATCTAATGTTGAATGATGGTGGAGTCTCGCTTTTTAGTAGCTTGACATTTGACTAGTTTAACTGAGTGAATGTCAGTTACATCATATATCTGAATTATTGTTGAAGGATAATTTCAAATTACTATATGCTTATTACCCTAGTAATTTTTTTACCCAATTAGTATAAAAATTAATCTTTATAACCCCTTGTCTCAGGGTTGTAATACAAAGATGATTATTCAATACCAGAAATTTTGTATCCTACAACTCTGCTAAATTTTACTAATTCTAATAGGATTTCCTTGTGAGATCTTCAACATCTTCTATACATAAGATCATGTTATCTGAAAACACTGATGATTTTTCTTCCTTTTTTTCTAATTTGGATGTCCTTTATTTCTTTCTCTTACCTTATTGCTCTGTCTAGGACTTCTAATAAAGTGGTAACAATGGACATCCTTGTCTTATTAAAGATCTTAGAAATAAAGGTTTTAGTTTTCCCCACTCAATATAGTGTTGGTTGATATATAGATATAGATATAGATATAGATATAGATATAGATATACACATGCACACACACACTTTATTGTCTTGGTTATATACATTTATATTTTGATACATATTATGTATGTATAGGTATATATTATTATATATATATATCTTTTATTATGTCTTGGTATCTTTCTTCTAAAGCTAAGTTTTTAGATCCTTTATGATGAAAGCATATTGAATTTTATGAAATGCCTTTTCTGTACCTATTGAGATGATCATATGTTTTTTGTCCTTCATTTTATTGATGTGATATATTATATTTATTGATTTGCATATATTGAATTATTCTTGTATTCCTGGGTTGAACCTCACATATATATATATGTGTGTGTGTGTGTGTGTGTGTGTGTGTGTGTGTGTGTGTATTTTTTTTTTAGATGTGAGATGTCACTATGTTGCCCAGGCTGGCCTCAAACTCACAATCCTGCTTCAGCTTGTTCATCCGGAATTTGGGGTCACAGCAGTAAGAATTAGACTAAAACAGTTCAATTTTAAATACCCTTCAAGGATGAGCAGAATTTTTTGAAAATATACTTACTGACATTTTATCCTGACATTAGAATTTGGGGTGAGTATACACTATGGTCTTTTGAGAATACAACCCATGCAGGTTAAAATGACAGAGGGGATTTATTGGCTCCTATAACTGAAAGCTGACATGTTGGTTGGCTTCAGGGGTGGTTGGAGTCAGCTATTCAACAGTTTCTGCCTCTTGTGAAGCTACTTTTTCTTAGGCCCATTGCTGTTCTGTGGTCACACAGTGGTTGTGTCTGCTCCCGGTGCAATCTGATTCTTATTGTATTCCATTTGCTTCTCATAGGATTCTTATATACATTTATGGAGAAAAAGAAGGTCATTTCCAGTAGTATTCTCAGGAGGATTTTCCCCACCCCATAAACCCTGTTCTTTGATATCCTTAGTCTGAGATCAGTTGTTCTGGAGCAAATAATTGTGACCAACCCCGGAGCTTATGCTCACTATCTGAGCTCCAGCCTCTCCCCCTGCAAGTATGAACCCAGGGGAGGTGAAGAAAAAGGAGTAGAAATCTTGGTGGTGACTGAGTGAAGTGGTAGTAAATATTGGCTAGGTAACCACAATGTCTGGTATAATTTATCTAACTATTTGAAGGGAATAAATGCTTTAGGAAGGAAATAAAACACGCTAAGTATTGATTTATAGTAGGCTTTGTGCCTGGGTAAAGCCAATGCTACTCTATGTGTGTTTCTGACACCTTTGGGGTCTCTGCCCAGCCTACCACCTCCTTTCCTGAAGAGTTCACTTGCCCAGAAAGGTAGGCTCTTGCAGTCTATTTGTTGAATGAAGCTGATTGATTGGATTGAAGAGAGTTATCTGGTTCAGACTATCTTCCTCTCCTAGGAATTTTAAACTACTAGGATTCATACTAATCTTTCTTTTTATTGTAGATTGAATCTGGGGGCATTCTACCTTTGAGTTTCACCCCCCCAACTCTTAATTTTTATGTTGAAACTGGGTCTTGCTAAGTTGCTGAGGCTGGTCTCGAACCTGTGACTTCCTGTCTTAGTCTCCCAAGTACTGGTAGGTATGTACCACCATGCCTGGGTAGTCTTTTGTTTCCCACCCAAGGGTATTCTACTTTCAAGCTGTACCCCCAGCCATTTTAATTTGTAATATGTTTTTTCTGGGTTCCTGAGAGTTCTCCTAAGTTTCTGAGATTGGTCTGGAACCCATTATCCTCCTGTCTCAGCCTCCCAAGTACTGAGATGTTAGGCATGTGCCACCACACCCAGCTCAAACTAGTCAGTTTTTGCCTATTTGCAGGAGGAAACATAGCATTAGAACCCATAGAATGGCCATTTTTTGGTATGTGCCTAAGGAAACAAAGAAAAGTGGATTGGGGAGAGAAAAGAAAACAAAATATGTCATGAGCAGGGAGAAGCATAATTAAGGTAGTGTTAGGTACCAGAGGGAGAAAGTCAGAAAAAAGTTTCCTTGGCTCTTGGTGACTTTCACACTCATAGTTTAGCTATTTCTTGTATCCATTATCTGTTTCATGGAGTTTTAAATTGGAACCCAAAGACAAAAAACAATAGATTTAAAGCAAAAATTCTCTACCTTTATACCCAATACCTCAGAAGCTAAGTGAAGTGTACATAATCTGCTAAGGGATAAGAAAATAGTTCTGTCAGCATGACTATGTACCCAAAAGAAGTTAAGAGAACAAAGCTGATGAATAGAGGGGAGTCTCTCTCCCTCCCTTCCTTTCTTTCTTCCTCCCTCTTTTCCTCCTTCCTTCTGCCCCTCCCTTCCCCTTCATTCTCTCCCATTCCTTCCCTCCCTTCTTTCCTTTTGGTGTTGAGAATAAAGTCTTAAGGCCTCACATATTCTAGACAATCAGTCTAATACTAAACTACATTATCCTCAGCTCAAAAAAGAGATTTCTTTGTGTGAGCTATGGTCTTTTCTTCCAAGGTCCTTTCCTTGATTTACCCTCAGCTCAAGCCAGTGAGAGGGGTTTCATGGGGACTGTGAGATATCTTGATATCTGTGTCCTAGAGATTGAGGGACATAGAAAGCAGTGTTTGACTTCAGTCCAAAAAGTCTAAGTATAAAGAGAATCCACTGGGGTAGGTGGTGCTTTTACTCAAATTGGTCCCTGTCAACAAAATGTTAACTCCCTTCACTTTCTTCTCCTACAAAAGAGAGTTGACCTGTGACCCCAAAAGGGAATGTCTTTTGAAAGTAGGATGTTGTGCATAAATAAATAGTGGGTTTCTGGAGTCTCAAAATGGAGTGAGTCAGAGGAGAGCAAGTCCAAGGTGGGGAAATTGCCTTCAAGGTCCTTGGTGAGAAGTTCCAAAGAACCAACAAAGACATCCAACTAAGAAAGAGTCTAACATGACCAGCAGCCCAAAGAGCACAGGTGCCACTTAATACCAGCCATGTAAGACAATGGAGAGGCCAGAACTGTGGTTTTCGCAGCGCAAGAGGAGTGAGGAACTGCTTAAGAAACCAACCATGCTCCGCCTCACCCTGCGCCACCATGCTGGGAGTGGGAAAGCTTGACACCGAATAGGTATGTTGTTGTTTCTTTACTGAACTGCGCCCCAGCTTTGCAATTAGACAGATTAGAATGTTCAATGCCAAAACATTTTCTAAGAATAAATATAAAAGTTATCGACCTATTGAAGTCCTAGTAGGGAGAAATAATATTTTCTTTTTCCATTTTGTTACTGCCTGAGGTATTATCATTTCAAAAACTCCGTTTCAAAATCTCCACAAAGTAGATTCACAGTAGGAATTATTTTCCCCACTTTGTAACTGAGGAAACTGAAGCTCACAGAGGTTAAATAAGTTTCCCAAAGTCCCTCTACCATCAATCAAAAAAACAAGCTAGCCGGGCGTGGTGGCGCACGCTTGTAATTTCCGCGCTTGGGAGGCGGAGACAGGAGGATCACGCTGGTTCAAAGCCAGCTGTGCTGGCTTAAGAGACCCTGTTTCAGAAATATAAAATAGGTCTGGGAGTGTATCCTGGAGGTAGGAGGGCTTCCAGGAACCCCAGTACCACCAAACAAACAAACAAACAAACAAAAACAAGCTATGAAACATGTATGTGTGACTCAAATATCCATGTCTTTGCTACATGCTGCACTGTACCCCAGGGATCAACAATGAATCTGAAGCGGGCAAGTTTTTTTTAATCTAAATTGAGTAAATCAAGAGTCTTCCTGCAAGGGAACTGGCTCATAACATAGATGTGAAAAAATGGATAGGCTTAGTTGGGCAAGTGGCTCACACTTGTAATCTCAGTACTAGGGAGGCTGAAACAGGAGGATCACAGTATCATGGCCAGCCTCAGCAACTTAGAGAGGTCCTTAGCAAATTAGTGAGAGCCCGTTTCAAAATAAAAAAACAATGCAGGATGGGGGCATAGCTCAGAGATAGAATGCACCTAGATTCAATCCCTAGTACCAGTAATATAAAGAAAGAAAAAGAAAGAGAGAGAGAGAGAGAGAGAGAGAGAGAGAGAGAGAGAGAGAGGGAGGGAGGGAGGGAGGGAGAGAGAGAGAGAGAGAGAAAGAGAGCACAAGCAAGCCAGGTATGGTGGCACAGGTTTGTAATCCCAGTAGTATTCGGGAGGCTGAGATAGGAGAAGCACAGGTTCAAAGCCAGACTTAGCAACTTAGCAAGGCTCTCAGCAATGTAGTGAGACTGTTTCCAAATAAGAAATAAAATAGAGATGGGATTTTTTCAGCTTAAGGTAGAATTCCTCTGGGTTCTATCCACTGTGCCTAAATAAATAAATAAATAAATAAATAAATAAATAATAAAATGGAAGTGTGGGTATAGTTCAGAGCTTGAATGCCCCTGGGATCAATACAAAAAAATGTACAAAAAATGAATAGGTTTCCAGTAGGCAGAAATGAGATTTAGGGAATTCTAGTAGAGCAGTGTCTGAACTGAGAAGCTGAGCCTAGATAGAATGTCCTCTGTGAGCTCATGTAGTCTAATTTGGGTACAAAGTAAGATCTGGGAAGGGTTAAAGTAAGAAAAGCATGGAAATATTTTGGGGCACTAAAATGGTAGTTTTTTAATATAATTTTCCTTTTCATCCTTCATCTACAACTTCCTCTCTTTTATTTTCTGAAGGAAAACAAAGATATCCTTCCCATATAAAATGGGAAGTAGGGGTTATGGGCTAGAATACCATGTGGTATAAGGGGAAAATTGCAAGATCCTTTGAGAAAACAGGTAGATCTAGTTTAAAACCTACTGCTGTTGTAAGAATATACTATTACTGAGACTCGATTTTAGAGTAGAAAAATTAGTACTATAGTGAAGGATAAATAAAGTAAGATGAATATGAAACAGATATACACCCATTACATGTGAGATATATAAAATAACTGTGAGGAGCCAGGCATGGTGGCGTACACCTGTAATTCTAGCACTTGGAACTTGAAACAGAAGTACTGCAGGTTCAAAGCCAGTCTCAGCCACTTAGACCCTCATCAACTTATCAAGACTCTGCTTCAAACTGGAAAAAAATAAATTAAGAAAAAAATAGAGCTGAGAGTGTGACTCAGAGATAGAATGCCTCTGGGTTCAATCCATAGTACCAAACAAAATAATGATGTGACCTTAAGCCTATGTCTCTGTTTCTCAGTCTTTGTCCTACTCCTTAGTGTTTTCAGTGACATTTGCTTAAATGTTTGAAGTACTTCACTATAATTTTTTAGGCAAAGTAAGGTATTGTTTTAATTATAATTGATCAGAAAATACCAAACTTAACTTTTTGTTCCTCAAATTAAACTTTTCATTTTAGTTACATAAGAAAGGTCCTGTTGGTGATGATAATAGGACAAATAAACCAAAAGTTTTATATATATACATGGCCTGAAAAATTTGATGGCCTTACTTAAAATTAATAGAAAGGTACTTAAGGGAGGTAGCAGTTGTCGGCTTTCTTTTCTTAGGAAATCAATACTCATAAAACTCAAGGTAGAACTGAGAATTAAAAACCACAGTGACTTTATTTTAAAACATGTAGTCTGTCATCTTTATTTTCTCTTTAAATAACATAGAGTTTATACCTCGAGGTCTATTTGTGTCACAACAACTCTTTTGCTGACTTTGAAGTGAACTTCATATGGTTCTGAAATCAGAGAATTAGGACTTCCAGATAATGTATTTCAGTTCTTCATTTAAACAAATTTGAGGTCAGAGAGGAAAGTGAAATTACCTCAGTATCAAAGTGGTATTATGAGCTGGGCATGGTGGCACATGCTTGTAATCATAGCATCCAAGAGGCTGAGACTGGAGGATCGCAGTTCGCAAACAGCCTCAGCTACTTAGTGAGGCCCTTTGCAACTCAGTGAGACCCTGTTTCAAAATAAAGAATAAAAAATTGGGAAGCCGGGCATGGTGGCGCATGCTTGTAATCCCATCATTCGGGAGGCTGAGACCCGAGGATCGAGGTTCACAGACAGCCGCATCTACTTAGGCCCTCTGCAATTCAGTGAGACCCGGTTTCAAAATAAAGAATAATGCCGGGCGTGGTGGCGCACGCTTGTAATCCCGCGTTTGGGAGGCGGAGACAGGAGGATCAAGCAGGTTCGAAGCCAGCTATGCTGGCTTAAGAGACCCTATTTCCAAATTTAAAAAAGTATAAAATAGGTCTGGGAGTGTAGCCTGGAGGTAGAAGGGCTTCCAGGAACCCTAGTACCACAAAAATAAATAAAGAAAGAAAGAAAGAAAGAAAGAAAGAAAGAAAGAAAGAAAGAAAGAATAAAAAGATAGGGCAGGGCTGTAGCTCAGAGGTCAAATGCCCCTGGGTTCCATCCCCAGACCCGCAACAAACAAACAAACAACAACAACCAAAAAAAAACAAAACCCAAAGTGATATTATTCAAAGTAAATTTCCTCAAAATCTCCATTTCCCAACCTTTAAAAATCTAGTGTCAAACACCAGGCCAGGAAACACCAGGCCAGGCTTGGTGAGGGTAAGTCCTCTATTCCTTGTCCTTCTCCCACATGGATCTTGCTTGATCTTTCATTAAACCTGGATGGTGCCTGGCACATAGGCACTCCATCTTTAGTTACTGGAAAAATAAACTGGAGTTTAACACTAAAAAGAGTATTCACTCTCAGCTGGGCTCAGTGAGACATTCTTGTAATCCTATAAATCCTCGGGTGGCTATGACAGGAGGATCACAGGTTGAAGGTCAACACAAGGCAACTTAGTAAAACCCTGTTCCAATATAAAAATTATAAAGGCCTGCGGGGGTAGCTCAGAGGTAGAATGTTTCTGGAGTGAATATCAGTAATACACACACACACACACACACACACACACACACACACTACATTTTCACTGAGGCCAAGAGTCAAGACCAGATATGGTGCAAGACTCTGTTTAACCTCATCTTCCTGTTGTCCCCACATAATCAGATGAAGAACTTTTCTTTTACTACCATGAGTTTGATGACCAGCAGGAGGGCCTTGGGCAGCTACCCCCTCTAGTCCATCCATTGTAGAATATGTCAGGAACTGCACATGTGCAAACTAGTGATGAGAATAGCCCCAGGAAATAACGATCTTTGTTCTGGGACCTGCAGAACTGAAAAGCATGCCATGACTAGACAATGAAGATCAGATGTGGATGATGCAGCCACAATCCTGTGCCTGTGAAACCATACCCCAGCCTTTGGTCTCCCATCTCCTATATAAATCATGCATATATCATCCTCCTGGCAAAGACGATATTTCAGGATGGGAATCCTGTGAGCAGGCATATCATAATAAAGGACTTTCTCTTACCATCACCTTGCCCCTTCACTAATTGGCTCCCTGGTCTGCAACAAGTAGACTAAGCCTGTGAGCAGTAATGTCATCAGAACCTGATTAGAAACTCAAGCATTTTTTGTTGTGGCTTCAGAGACTCACTAATCATTGGTAATGATGAAAGAATGAATGAATCCCTGTTGCCCTTCTTCTAAACACAAGCTGTATGGAGTTGTCTATGTGAGAAACAGCTCAGAAGCAAAACAAGACCAGCAACCAAAAGCATTCTACTCTTGTCACTTCTCTGCAGATTCATTGAAATCCACTATTTCCCTGACCCAAGGCACCTTATATCTAGCTGGCAGGCACACAGCGTTGTTGTTGAAGTTCAGTGTCAGTGGGCCACACAACTGCCTGTTTCTTCCAAGTGTCCCTTCCAGGGTCCCAGAAAATTTTCATTTATGCTTATAAGTCTGGTAGTCCCACACAAATTTACAATATTTATTAAAAAAAACCTTTTTGGGTATGACTCATATATACACAGAAATCAATTTTACTTATACTGTTATCTTTAAGGCAATGTGGGTTAAATAGAAAAAAATAAAGGGTTAGTAATTTCATAGGTTTTTGAAAAGAGCTATTGTATATATCAAGGATCATCTCTTTTCAAAAACTTCCAAAAAAAAATATATATATATATATGGACCAGCCTTTCCCCCTCTTTGCTGAGGTGAACACAGTTGCATTTCAACTTAAAGGTCAGAAACAGGAATTTTTGTTAGATAACTGGAGTTTCTCTAACAAGAGACAGGCATCTCCATGGAAGAATCCTCATCACCTGCTTTCAAATTCAGTCTTTCACTCCAGTCTTGCTGCTCGCTCCACCTGTTTTAAGTGTGATCCAGAGCCATTTTCCAAACCCAGCCCATTGCCCAGGTGTAAATTTTCAAGGGAAACCTCAGCACCATCTGTCAGGTGTCATGCCAGCAATTACTCAGTTGTTTGGACCTAACTACTTAATACATGGAACCCCTTGCCTTGGGGATCAGGCAAAAATTTTTCTGAGGACTTTAAGAGCCACCTACCAAGAAAGTTAGAAGATCTGTGATCTCTGATGATTAAGAGTTAATTGAAACATCATAATTGACAAAAGGGTTAAGAAAAAAAATCTAAACACTCCACCTTTCTATTTATTGCCTACTAACTTTCCCATTATGCTGTCAGCCATGTAAACAAAGGCAGACACCCAGACTCAAGAGCTGGCCTCCAACATCTCTGTCTCTTTTCAGTTTATAGCCAGTTATGAAACCATCCTATGATATCTTTGTAATTATATGTATTGGTAAATGGTATCTGGACACACGTGTAAGAGTTATTTTTTCCCTCTTGGGGCTGTCTCCATAACAAATTATTTAAAAAGTGCTAAAGACTTGAGTTTAAATGTTTTGAGGGAAAGCTGTGGCTTTCTCAAGACCTAGTGGAGGGACATGCTGGAAAGTTTCTAATAGGAAACCAGTCTCAGCACAGGTGACCTCTGTCAACTATGCAAGCACTTTTATGACTTTTTAGTCCATTTATACAACAAAAAATAATGCAAATGTTATTGAGGTTTTGTGTTTATAAAATATTCTGTGATGCTCAGAGGAAAGGTGTGAATCACAGGAAATGCCAAACATGAGACAAACCATTCCACAAAGCTCCAGCCGCTACCTTTCAATGTGATAGAAACTTGATATTTTAAAAACTGCTTTGATAAGAACCTTGTTTTCATCAGCGGTTTCTCTTCTCTGAAATTTGTCCTTACCATATGTTCAAATTGGCTGACATTTGTAAGATAAGAAGGGGTCATGGAGCAGTGACTTACAGCAGACCTGCACAAATATAATTTCTTTTTCACCAGGTAAAAATTGAGTGTGTATGTTTGTTTAAATGTATAAGTTTATCCTTTTCCTTTCAGTACGTGTCAATCAAGAAAATAACTGAGGACAACATCTGATTGTTTAGTCTCACAACTACCAAAAGAAACAGTTCAGTTTTGGTGAGGTTCCCTATTTTAGACTGTTTTCTAGGCAATATATGATAATTTAAAGAAATCAAAATAAATCTTTCCACTTAGATTCATGCAAGTGTTTCTTATAACACACTTGAATTAGAAGAATATATTTATAAAATTTTCATAAATAACACTTTCCCCTGATGATTAAGAATAAAACAAAATGTTTTTCAATTCTAGCATATATAAGCACTATAAAAATAATGTGCTTCAGTTTAGTCTTGTCTACGCTTATTTTTATGTTATAAACAATTTTTATTTACTCATCTCATTTTGATACAGTTTGTTTTGCTAATTTTGATCACTATTCACTTCAATTAAGTCAATCATATAATAGTTAACATCTTTTTGCACGTGTTTTAAAAAAGCCAATTTAAGAATATTTTGCATATTACAAATAAACTGAAACTGTGAGCTATAGATTTAAAATATATTATTTTTGAAATTTCCTTTTGAAGTGTTATATAATTTTATGTTTATTGACTCACGCTGTAATTATTTCTAAAGCTCACACCACCAGCTGTTCATATTGTTAAGCTTTAAAATAGATTTTGAGCAATTTGTTTTCTTCAGCGGTTTGAATTGACATGAGCAGCACCAGTGTGCTTTTCTGCTGGATAACTGTGTTAGCTCTTACCGAGAGAGTTCTCAGTTCATGAAGCCACCTGGGTTTCCTATGGGACAGGTAGTGATTTCCCTGTTTTCAGTCCCACTTAAAAATATTGGAAGTCCCTCTGACTTTGTTATTGAATCCTAACACACATTCGTTTCATTGTTTATATATAGAATTAGTAAGTATGAACAAGTTTAGGTTTAGTTCTAAATAAAATTTATTAAGGTAGATTATATTCTGCTCAGAAGTGTTTCTGTTTCGAGTCCTCTTTCTTCTCTTCCTCTGCCCAGGTGATCATGATCTGACAATAGTTTGCTGTATCCCTGAGGCATCTGTCTCTCATGCTCCCCTTCCCAGGCAAGCCTTGTACTTTGGGCTTCTCCTAAACACCATCCCTTGCCCCCACAGTCACCAGCCAACATTTGGTTTTCTGGTGCCCAATGGTCTAGTCAGATGACTCATTCGAGTCTTACCACTGCATTTTGCTAACGTGTAAATAATTGTTAAGTGCATCTTGAGTCATGTCTCTCAGATTGTGCATTCATTTGTGGATGGAAGACTTTCGAGGCCTAATTTCTAAGAGAAACTGGCCAATAGGGTAAGTAAAACTTTTGAAAGCTTATGGAGGAAAGAAAGTTACATTCATGTAATAACTGGAGTTCAGCTATGGATGTTTGTGATCTGCTTCTCAGCGGCTGACTTTGACTTGAGAACCTATGAGTATGAGATCTGTGATGGAAGTGTTTCTGAGAAACTTCTAGGAGCTGAGAGGAAGCAGGACAGAGAAGGGAAAGAAACTAAGAGAGAGAGAAATGTCAGGTCAAATCCCAGCCACAGCCTGATTCTTCAAGGATTAAGCTTTGCAGAGAAAACAGGAAAATGAGCTTGGTTTTCACTCTTCCGAACCAGTCTCTAGCCACATGCTACCTCCAGGAAGACTTAAGCTCCCTAGTACTTTCTAGTACTTCCAGCCCTGAGTAGTATGGTCAAAGAGAGTGCAGAAAGCCAAAGACAGTCCTTTGAAGATTATATCTGTGAGGGGGTAGAAATACAGCCTACAAAGGCTGTGGGGTGAACATAGAAATCCCAAGGAGAATCCAAGGGGATGCACATAGAGCAGCAGCTGTATACACTGTAGTGATATGAACTTAGGAGGGAGAACAGTGGGTGAACAGTGTCTATGCAGCCAGATGGTGGGTCATGGTCCTTCTTTGTACAGTTAATTGTACCAGATCAAGGTACAGAATCATATGAGTCCCCCGGAAGTTTCCCTGCTATCTTCTCCCAGTTAATAAATCCTTTGTAAAGGTAACAAGTACACTTTTGTCCCCTTTCTTGCAGTACTGGGGCTCGACCTAGGACCTCTTGCGTGCCAGGCAAGTGCTCTACCACCGCACCTCTTTTTATTTTATTTTGAGACTGGGTCTTGCTAAGTTGTCCAGGCTGACCTGGCATTTGCAACCTTGTTGAGCCTCAGCTTCCCGAGTAGCTGGGATTCTATGAGCCACCGTGGCTAGCTTAACAAGTGCTTTTTATAATTAGTTTTGTTTGCTTTTACAGTCTTACATGAATGAATCACAGAGTTTGCATTTGTCTTATGTCTGGCTATTTTGTTCCACATACTGGCGTGTTGTAGCATCTATCAGTAGTTCATTCTTTTTCACTGCACAGGACCACTCCATTATAGTTGTGTCACTATTGCATTGCTGACAAGCCTTTGTGATATTTCCAGCTTGGGGCTGTCATGAGTAAAACTGTTTTAAATGTCTTGTAAATGTATTACCTATGTTGAGTAAATGCCCAAGAGTAGAGCTGATTGCATAGATGATGCATATGTTACACTGAGGTAAACATTGCCGTATAGTTTTCCACATGGAATGTAGCATTTTAACTCCCAGGAACAGTAGAAGAGAATGTCATTACTCTATACACTCAACAGTACTTGGTAATCCCAGTTTGTAAATTCTAGCCATTCCAGAAATAAAATTTGCTTCCTAAACTGTCAATAAGCTAAAAACTCACAAGTGAAAGTTTGGAGAAACTTCCTTTGAATATAGCAGTCTTATTTTGAGAATGCTTATGTTGGGGAACAACTACTCTACTTACACATAACAAGAATATTAAATATTATTATTTATGTATTTAATCTATAATCTTGCTTTTTGTTTTTAAGTCATTTGGGTTCAAATCCACAGTATCTCTCTCTTATTGTGAACTACCAGAACTCAAAGGCTGTATCTGAATTTGTTATTTCAGAGTAAAGTTGCTATGTGACTTATTGGCTACTCAGTGCATATCTATTTTAAACAAAAAAAATCAGCCGGGCGAGGTGGTGCACAGTTGTAATCCCAGCATTCGGGAGGCTGAGACTGGAGGATCACAGTTTGCAGATAGCCTCAGCTACTTAGTGAGGCCCTCTGCAACTCAGTGAGACCTGGTTTCAAAATAAAGAATAAAAAATAGGGCAGGGGGTGTAGTTTGGAGGTAGAATGCCCCTGGGTTCTAATACCAGACCCGCAAAAAAAAAAAAAATCATTGTAGATTGGTGAGTATTTTAGTCTTTAACTTTCTAGCTCCTATTTAAGATTGAAGCAACCTGGGCAAAAGTATTTTGACATCTGTGTGAATTAAAGAAAAAGAAATGAATCATTTCGGTGTCAGATAGACTGAAAACTGACAGTGGCTACAAGGAGGGTGGCTGTCTGATCCTGAACTATAATTTGAGAAGGCTAGGAACAGTATGCCTGTCCTCTCATATCAACGTCACTATAGAACTGTAGAGTATATCATTTTACTAGTATGACTATCTTTTTTTTTTTTTGCAGTACTGGGGATGGAACCCAGGGGCATTCTACCTCTGAGCTCTACCCCTCCAGCCCTATTTTTATTCTTTATTTTGAAACAGGGTCTCACTGAGTTGCAAAAGGCCTCACTAGGTAGCTGAGGCTGTCTGCAAACTGCAATTCTTCTGTTTCAGCTTCCCAAATGCTGGAATTACAAGTGTGCACCACCATGCCTGGCTTTAGTATGACTATCTTTTAAGTGTTTTAAGACTTGGTGTAGCCAATCACTTGCTAATTTTTTAACTAGGGATCAAACCCAAGGGTGTTCTGCCTCTAAGCTACATCCATCCCCTTTTCTGGAAATACGGTCTCACTAAGTTGCTAAGGCTGGCCTCAAACCTATAATCCTGATCCTTCTGTCTCAGACTCCCAAGTACTGGAATTACAGGCATGTACCATCATGCCCAGCTAATTGTTATTTTTAATTTTGCTAGTCATACTGTAGTAGAGGCCATTGTAGAAGGCTCCAAAAATTTAAAAAAAAATAGCCTTTTGATGGCAGATTTATTTGCTACATAATTTCTATGTTAATTTTTCTTCTCATAAGCATATAAAAGTCTTGAAAAATAAAAGATAACTATGGGATGAAAAAGTTGTATTTAATTATATAAAGCATCTGCCTGCAGTCCTTATCAGCTAACACTTTTCTTATAACTTAGTGCCTTATCAAAGATTGTGGAAATAGCAACAAAGTAAATCACTGGGCATTAGTGGTTGAAAGGACTATATTGGAAAATTGTCTGAAGGGCAAAGAAAGCTGTTCATAAATCACAGGAAGAATATAAAGAATAAGTGCTCCCTAATTTTACTGAAACCTGACCTTGCTCATTTCAGGACCAGCACAACCATATCTGGTTTTTGCCTGTGAGACCAATGGTCTGGTAAGATCTATTGATTTTCAGTATTTAATTCATATAATCATATGGTGATGTAAAAGAATCCTGGTAATCTTGCAAACAGTGTCCTCTTACCCAAGTGGAAGAACCCCAGCTCAGCAAAGGATCAAGAACAACACACAAAAAGCTTTTCTCTAGCCATTTCCATAATTTTCTCTAAACGCTTTTCTTTCTCTCTCTGTCCTCAGTAGTCTTTGTGGTTGTTTTCTACTAACAGAAAACAGAATTTTCTATTTTTGAAGTCCTTACTATTTTCTATTTTCCTTCCTCTGGTTATAAAATCTCTCCACTTACAGACAGACTGAGCCACTCAGTGAGATCACTTTCTAACGGGGGACACTCAGGTAAACAAAGAACAATTATTCTAATGTATGATACCACAGATTGGTGAATTGTGAACTGAAATATGCTCACTCCCCTTCTGTATCTGTTGGAATTGCAGAAGTTCTACTGAGATATATTGAAGCAATAGAAGATATTTTTAATAGATAAATTTAAAATATATTATAAGTAAAAAAGATGAGCTCACAAGGTCAGAATTTTTTTTTTTTTTTAGTACTCTAGCTTGAATTCAGAGGCACTCTATCGCCAAGCTGCATCCAAGCCCCATTTTTTATTCTTTTTTTTAAACACAAGGTCTCACTTACTTGTAGAGGGCCTCGCTAAGAAGTAGCTGAGGCTGACCTAGAACCTCAGATCCTCCTGTCTTAGCCTCCCAAGTACTGGAATTACAAGTATGTGCCACCATGCCTGGCTTGAAGGTCAGAATTTTGAGAGATTCTTGGAAGACAAAGAATAGACAGAATCATCATGCTGGAGGAATCTGGAGAAAGAGAATTTCTTTTTTCTAAATTTTTTATTGGTGCATTATAATCATACATCTTAATGGGGTACAAGATTGTGGAGCCATACATGTGAACATCACCCAATTAGCCCTTCCTTTTCCAATATATAGACTTGTAGGAGAAGATGCTGTGCAATCCTATCAGCATCTTCTAGAGAGAAGATAAAGAAACATGGAGCTGAGACTGAGCAAAGCAGAGGGCCAGGGGGTCCTTGAACAGCTATCAAGGCAATGAATTAGACTTTATTTGAAGGCTGTGGGCCACACCCTACACCCTAAGTACACAGCAGCAGGTGGTAGGAGCAAAGTTTGCTTCAGGATAAAGTCTGGAGGAGTGTTTAATATACAAATTGGGCTGCCTCACCCTTGAAGAGTCCAGTGAATAGAGGCTGGGGGTGAAGGAAGCAGAGCCAGAGCTCTCTTGACTCCTTTGCATCCACAGCAAGGAGGGAAGAGAAGGAAACCTACTGCATTCCTTCATCTGCAGAACACATTTGGGAGAGCGGCTGTGGAATGGGGGTTCTGACACAGAATACACAGAGTAGGTAGTATACCAAGTGCCTTAAACAACAGCAGGGGCTGCCAGGGACCCCCCTCATTCCCAACTAAGTATGTTATTTTTATAGTCTGAAATTTTTCTCAACTTGATCCTCCCCACAAAAACACCCAAGTAAGGCTTCCATATTCAGAAATTATATTCATTGATAGTAAAAAAAAAATAGTTTTTATTTGATGATTAAATGAATTTTAACAATTGGGTATAGTGGTTCATATTTGTAATCCTAGTACTTGGGAGGCTGAGAAAGAAGGACCATAGGTTCACAGCCAGCCTCAGCAATTTAGCAAGGTCCTCCAGAACTTATTGAGACCCTGTTTCAAAATAAAAGCCAGGCATGGTAGTGTACGTTTGTAATCCTAGCATTTGGGAGACTGAGACAGGAGGATCATGGTTCATGGACAGCCTCAGCTACTTAGTGAAGTCATTTGCGACTCAGTGAGTCCCTGTTTATTTTAAAGAGGGTGTATCTCAGAGGTAAAATGTCCCTGGATTCCATCCCAGTACTGTAGAAAAACAAAACAAAACAAAAGCAAATAAGATAGGGCTAGGGGTATAATTCAGAGATAGAAGGCCCCTGAGTAAAATCTCCAGTATCAAAACAAAAACATTCTAACAATCCTATTTAACAAAGATGCTCAGTGACAAATATAAATTGCAACCCCAAACCACAAGCTTACTGAAAAACACTTAGGATGAAAGTGAGTCATTCAAGATACTGGGAAAATCCAGAGTTTTAGAGTAGCATAAACAGAAAAACAGTACCCATATTTAGATACACCCTAATGTAAGTTGAGAATGTTTAGGATAAAGATAAAATTCTAAAAATGTCTCAACAGAAAAAATTAGACTGTTGATGATAGAGTTCTCTCTGAACTAAAATCAGTAACACCAAATACAAATCCACAGTAGAGAAATAATAGAAGTTTTGAAAGAAGAAAATATTAGCCTGAGTTTTTCACCCAGGTAAACTCATTCGTGAACTCACTTTTAGATATGCAAAAACTTAGAAAGTTTAGTATCTGTGAATAATTTCTAAGAAGCTTATGGAAGGATACATTTCAGTAGACAAAGAATGAATACAAGACAAAGAAGTGTGGTATAAAAACAATGGTGGAGAAATAAAAGATGATCTTGGTACTATGAGTGAACTAAGCAGGGGCATGCTGAGCATCTTATGTGTTTTGCGGTAGAGGTAGACAATGAAGGTATATTCAGCTATAACACTGATTATGAGTGTAATTATTTTTAATAGGGCAAAACAATGTATAAAAGAAGTCTCAAGCTGGGTGTGGTGGCACACGCTTGTAATCCCTGGGTTTGGGAGGCTGAGACAGAAGGATTGCACAGGTTCGAAGCCAGCCTCAGCTACTTAATGAGGCTCTCAGCAACTTAGTGAGACCCTGTTTCCAAATAAAATATAAAATGGGTCTGGGAGTATAGCCCAGAGGTAGAAAGCCCCTGGGTTCCACCACCAGTACCACCAAAAAAAAAAAAAAAATCAAGAAAGCTTAAGAGGATGGAGAATTAACCACCTGGAGAATTCTTGGAATACAGATTGGAGTAACAGAAATTTAGGGACATAGAGAGAACATTGAGTCTCAAAAAAGAAATGCCCATAAATGATTAGAATACAAACCAACAACTGATGGGCAGCCCAGCCCTAGTCTTGTGCCCATCCTTGTCTGTAGTTTGCCTATTGGCTGATGAAAAAGCAACAAAACTGCAAGATAACTACAAGGTACCTGGGGGTACCACTCATTAAGGAACATGTACATTAAATGCTTTTCTGACTGAGAAATTACTCTAGCCTCATTATAATACTAAGACACTCGTCCCTGAGTGGAGATTTAAGATGCTAATAAGACATAGGAGGTAGACAGTACCATGATTAGAACATACTAGGGCAATTCCAAAGTATGAGAAAAACTGGCCTGAAGCTGTACCCCCCACCTGAATCCACCATTAGTTCAGCCCCCTACCTATTGTTCCTTCATAAATGTTAACACTTCATACCAAGTCATAGTGACTCATTGTCTCTCTCTCTCTCTCTGAGATCCTCTGCACTCCCACTCTCAGTGTACACTTTCCATTTGTTATAAATCTCTTGCTGTGCTACTCGATATATCTTTACATTTTCTTCTGCTACATGAGCATTCAGAATCTAGAAGGTCCCAGTTGAGGTCTCCTCTGCTCCTGGAGACCTCTGCTTCTGGATGCCTGTGCAGGAGACGGCCTTTGTGCTCAGTCCTAAATAAAAAGGGGTTTACTGAGTTGCAAAGGTGGGGTGGAAGGATGCTCCAGGCAAAGTGGCCTTAGGTATAAATACTACAGCATTGCAGAAAGGCTGGGGATATTGAAGGCAGAACAAGTCTGGTGAGGGCTGAGAAGTGCATGGCCTGAGATGTGCCTAGAAAATAAGGTTGCTAATTTCCATTCTTTATAAAGTGCCAGATGATGAGCTGAGCTGATTCCCTTATCATGCTTTCTTAATTACCTACTCCTATCATCAATTTTGCTTCATGACTCATTATTTGTACTGGAAAATCAAGCTCAGCACAATGTAACCTGTGAGAAGTTTCATGTTTTTTTCTCGAGAGTGATCTTCTGGCTTCCAAAATCATTATGCACATGTTACACAAGCTGTGCAATGAGTCACATGCTAATTACACTTTAGAAAACTAGATGATTAGAAAATTATAAAAGTGTCTAATATTTCAAGTTCTCACGAAGCAGAGACTATGGGACAAAATGAGTGATTCTGATAAAATAAATATGATCAATAAGCAACTTTGACTTATTGGCCAAACCAGAGTGACTCCAGACCAAAACAACTAAGAAACAGTGTCAACGCCCTTAGACATCCAATTCAGGTTTCATGTTCTTGCTAAGACCTTTGCTTTCACTGGAAGTGACTCATCCTAATCAGTAAATTGTTCTTCTTTTTAATGTTCCATGACTTAAGACTACTTGTGGATATGAATAAGCCGACATCGTGCATGGAAACATATGCAAACATTCAAGAATAGTTCTTTCTCACAGTCTGCTCAAAGCCAGAGACGGCTAAATTACAACAGTATGAAGCCAAAGTTGCAATCGTCTTAAAGAGAAGCATTTTTGTTTAAAAGGAAGTTAGGACTATGAGAACATATACTTTACAAATTATCCAATGTTATATCCAATTATATCATTTGCATAACAGTTATGGAGGTTGGCAAAAATGAGCAAGACAGAAGAGAGTTTCATAAGGATAAAAAAGGCAAAATGATGAGGGTTCAAATGTCAGCTAAAAGTTAATCATTTGTTGAGGTATTAAAAAAGGTAGGATTTATTTTAGTTTTTTCTTCCTTTGGGTATAGAAATCACTAGCTGCCTTTTAATGAAATGTATTTTTTCCTTCCTGTAAGCTATACCTCCAGCCCTATAGTTTTTATATTTTTATTTGGAAATTGTTTCCCTAAATTCCAGAGGGCCTCACTAAGTGGCTGGTCTCTAACCTGTGACCCTCCTATCTCAGCCTTCCAAGTACTGGGATTACAAGCCTGCCCCTTCACACCCAGCTAATCAAATATGTTTCTTGAAAAAGCAAAAATGTATTCAGTATGAATATAGCAGTCATGTAATATATTGTGTCACTGATAATTACATTGTATAAAAGTTTCATAACATATTTAATTTATATTCTATTTTCTTAAAAAGCTTGAAAAGATTGCCTAATTTTGGTTAGCATCAACTTTCTATTTATGGGGGCTGATTAATTAACCTGTGACTAATACAGACAGCTTATATTTATCCTATCCCCCTGAATCTTGCCTTTTACACATCATCCTCAATATTAGCATGTTGTTGAAAGAGAGAAGATTTAAGAGTAAGAGATGAAACAAACGAATTATGCAGCCCAATGCAGTGGCACATGCCTATAATCCCAGTATCTGGGAGACCCTGCTTCAAAATAAAATATAAAATAGGGTTGGAGGTATAGCTCAGAGGTAGAACAACCCTGGGTTCAAGCCCCAGTAACACACACACACACACACACACACACACACACACACACAGATTTTTTTTTTTTTTTTTGTGGTACTGGGGATGAAATCCAGGGGCTTTCTACCTCCAGGATATACTCCCAGACCTATTTTCTATTTCATTTGGAAACGGTCTCACTAAACAGGTTGCTGAGCGCCTCACTAAGTAGCTGAGGCTGGCTTTGAACCTGGGTGATTCTCCTATCTCAGCCTCCCAAGTACTGGGATTATAAGTGTGCGCCACTGCGCCTGGCACAAAATGATATTTTGAAGTATTTTTTAAAATAAATTTTTATTGGTGCATTGTAGTCATACATATTTATGAGATAAAAAACTTCTGAAGACATACATGCACACATCACCCAATCACCCTTTACCCAATCACTAGCCCCTTTTCTCCCCCTTCCTCCTTCCCATGCTTGGTTTCCTGATTGACTTTGATATGTTTAAGTACAACATGTGCTTTAAAGAGTTTCCCTCTTCCCCTTCCCATCCCTTCAGATAGGTCACCTTAATTGCTCCTCTGTGGGATCCCTTCTTCATCTAGAGTTCCTCCTGTTACCCATTTGTCCCTAGTTTTTGCACATTAGGGAAAGCATCTGATTTCTTATTTTTTGTGACATTTCACTGTAAATGCCATAATTTTGTTCTCCTTTATGGCTGAGCAAAATTCCATTGTGTACACATCTCATAGTTTTATTGATTCACTCATCTGTTGAAGGACATCTTGGCTGGTTCCACAGTTTGGCAATGGTGAACTATGCAGCTATGAATGTGGCTGCTCATGTATTAGTTTGGTATTTTGGTTTTTATTCTTTTTGGTTGATACCCAGAGGTGGTATTGCTGGATCATATGGTAATTTCGTTTTCCTTCTTCTGAGGATCTTCCATACTGTTTTCCAAAGTGGTTGCATTAATTTTCAATTCTACCATTAATGTATTAGAGCTTCTATTTCTCTACATCTGATCAATTACAGTTTCTTTCTTTCTTGGAAGTCCTTCTTTTAATTTCCACACTTATTCCCACTTACTGAAATCCTGAAAACCAGAAGGTGAGTAATTTTGACAAGATGATCCACTCACAACCAATTTTTTTTTTTTAATAGAGGTCACTTGGATCTGGGAATCTGCTGAGAGATGAGGTGAGGCAGTGGCAGTTTCTAGTGCTTTCTGGCCACATGGTTGCAGGGACCCGCTGGCCCTTTGCTGTGGATCAGACACTGGTCCCAGCCTCACCATGCGACAGGCTCCGGGCCAGGCCTTGCTGGCTCCAGACCCGGCCTTGCTGCACAGCAGGCTCCGGTCTCTGTCAACATGGCAGGATGTCTACAGAGGCTCCGATTTTTTCTTCCATTTAAAAATTTTTCTTAGTAGGAGAAAACAGTTTGTGTTGTTTGCAGAAGCTGTGAGCCTGAATCCCTAGCAGCAATGGATTTGATATCCCCACCAAAAGTGGAGGCCCACAGCTTCACCACAGAGAGAAGAATCCGCTGCTCTGAGCACACCCTGGTCCCCAACACAGGGCAGAGGAGTGCAGCAGCCATGAGCTCTGAGATCTCCCAGGATGCCTGGTGCAGCAAGCCGGCCTGGCCATGCAGGCAGGGCTCCCTCTGACTCGCTCCGGACATTTTTCTTACATAGTATGTTGTCCAGAATTCCTGAGCATGTCGGGTAGAAGCAGATTTCTACAACAGGAGCAGGAGAGATTTCTACAACAGTTCAAGATGGATTGGATTGGGTCTGTCTGCCTCTCTTGAATACTGGCTGCCACTGCTGCCCTCCCCGCCATCTTGGCCCATCTCTTCTCTCTTATATTTTAGATAGGAAGTCATGACTGGAAATGTCTCTGTATGTTGTCCCAATCAGATATTAACCCAAAATCTGTTGTCCAGGGTTTCTCAGAGGAAAACATATCCTATTTGGCTGCTGCCAACCGTCACTGCTGTGGCCGCAGTTGCTGCCATCTTCCTGAAGTAGTTTTATTATAAGACTCCAATATATATGTGTAGTTCTGTATTTAAAAAAATCATTAAATAGGGATAGAAGCCCAGCCTGGTGGCACACGCTTGTAATCCTAGCATTTGCGAGACCAAGACAGGAGGATGAGAGAGGTTCATGGGCAGCCTCAGCTACTTAGTGAGGCTCTTTGCAACTCAGTGAGACCCTGTTTCAAAATAAAAAATAAAAATAAAATAGAGCTGGGAGTGAAGCTCTGAGGTAGAATGCCCCTGGGTTCCATCCTTAGTACCTTAGATAAATAAATAAATAAGAAATAAGAAATAAGAAAAGAATATTGAAACCAACATCTAGAATTGACTTAAATCATGCATATAATGCTCCTAACTACCATAAAAATCCAAGAAATGGTTGTGAATTTAATTAAAATAAGATAAAGATTAATTTCTGAGAATATGTCTTACTTAAAATTTGTCTATGTTACATAAATTTTAAATTGATTTCCATGAAGTACATCTTCAGGTACAAATAAACTCAGAATATGCTATTGAAACATTTTGCAAAACAACCAAAAATTCAATGAAAAATTCTAATTTGCTTGTTTACATTTTTAAGGAACTCGAATTTTAGTCTTGTCATAAATTTTAATTGGGAAAAGACAGTAGTCATACTGTTTGCATAAAGATTTGGTATCCACTCTGAGATGGACTCTTCTAATATTTCTGAGCCTTACATGATGCCAACCTTCTACACAGAGTAGGACCTTCTAGGGATTTTTCTGGGGGAACTCAGACTTTCCAGTTGTGCCCTACAGCTTTAAGAAACTATTTTAGAATATCTAAGCATGGGGGATGAACTGGGAGATAGACCAAAACACGAACCACTTTGTGGTTAGAAAACCCTTTAGTCTGAGAACTAAAAATCTGAATTCTCACTGTCCTGTCAGAAAAGGTCAGGGAAAGCCGGTGGCAACAGCTGACTCAGATCTACCTGATCAGCTGGTAGTTAACCAGATATACTTTTAAGTGTGTCATCATGTTAGGAATAAAGTCTTTTCCTGACTTCTTCAATCATTTAAGATAATTTCTCGATAAAGGTAGTTACCGGTAATGCTTGTCCTGACCTGCAAAACAAGTGAATAGGTTTAAGATTCTATCAAAGTTTTGGTGATTGTCAAGATTATGTCAGATATCTCTCATATGAGGGATAATAAGACACTGACTTTAAATCACCCATAAAACTTCACATTGAGAAAATTATGAAACCAGAATTTTGATATGAATTGAAAGTGATGGCTCCCCTACCTGGGATTTAATGTAATGCTTATGAGAACTAAACTGGTGTCAGTACATTAACAAGGGATATATTTGTTGCCTATTTTGTTTTTTCCAGAATGCCTTGTCTCTTTAAGATTTTCTATTGAAAGACATCTAAAGAGTTAAGACTGGGAAGAAATTTGAGAGAACTTGTTCTTTCAATTCTTTCCTGATGAGTTATCACTAAACTCTGTCTCACTCTTTGCCTACATAATCACTGGTGTGTAATACCATTTGCCTTCTCTGAAGAGAAGATTTGAAGTCCTTAAAGTTGAAGGAATTCCATCTTCTACCCCGTTTCCTTCCTTTCTCTCTTGTTTTTTATGTTTCATTTTGATTATGTAAATAATGAGAATACAAATATTTTGCATTTGCTATTCATAGCTTAAAAAGAGAACAAAGTTAAACCAAGAAAATAATAGCTATTTAAAAGGAAACTGCAAGAAAATAAGATTCTTTTCTGATCCTTTCCAATTATTACTGCTGTTCATCTGCACTCTATTGCATCTGCCTGTGAATATACTGAAAGGCCCTCTGTGTACCTGTAATTTTTCTCTTATGGATAAATGTCAGGTTGTTAGAAGCAGTGTTCTTTTTTATTAAGTGAGATAAACTGAATGTGTTTTAGGAAATTAGCTCATCCAAATAAAGTTGTCCTTAATTAAAACACAAAGTATATTTTTGAAAATTTATTCTATTTTAATTTCTCTGACTTGAAGGAAAGCATGCAAAAATTATTTTGCATGAAAATTAAGAGCTTTTGAAGAAAGTATTATTTAAAAATATTTTTGCACCTGAGCATGGTGATGCCCATCTGCAATCCTAGTACTTGAGAGGCTAAGAGAGAAAAATCTCAGGTTCAAAATCAAGTCTCAGCAACTTAGTGAGGCTCTCAACAACTTAATGAGACCTTGTTTCAAAATAAAAATAAAAAATGCTAGAGATATACCTCAGAGGTGGAATGCCCCTGGGGTTCAATCTCCAGTACTGTAAAAAAAAAAGTTTGCAATTCTTTTTATTTTTATTCTTTTATTTTGGTGGTACTGGGGTTCCTGGAAACACTTCTACCTCCGGGCTACACTCCCAGACCAAATTTTTAAAAATATTTTTTATTTGGAAACAGGGTCTCTTAAGCCAGCATGGCTCGCTTTGAACCTGCGCGATCCTCCTGTCTCCGCCTCCCAAGCCTGGGGATTACAAGTGTGCGCCACCTCACCCGGCAAGTTTGCAATTCTAGGAGCTAATTTTTATTACAAAATTTATATTATGCCCATTGTAAAAATAGAAAAGCATAAGGAGAAAACAAATATATGTACATGTGTGTTAAGTGTTTAATGTATGAGCATATATCCATGTATATATGCAAATAAATATGTGATTATAGTAGACACACTATCTAATAATTTGTCTTTTATACTTAACCATTTTAATACATTGTGTAAAAATTTTGGAAATTATTTGATAACCTTACCAACAATCTGGAGTGAGAATTTAGAATGTTTTCTGAATCCAAAATAAAATTTATTGAACTTTTTCTGAATCCAAAATAAATAAAATTCATTATACCATTATTTTATTTCATTGCATAAAAGATTGATAAAAAAGAATTTTACAAATGAATTATATTTTTATTTGTTTGTTTATTTGTTATGAAAAAAGCACACATGTATCTCCCAGAAAGGATACTGGTCTATTATTCAGGAACCTCGAGTAGTAATTCCAAGACAGAAAAGAGTTGTATCTGAAATAAGTTTGCCTACATTTTATTCTTTTCATCTTAAAAAAATATTTCTACACATTTTTTTTCTGTATAAATTATTTTACGCCTCCATTTCTTGTGTATTTTCAGCCTATTCCTCCACTGGCTGCCTCCTGGCAGCCCAGGACACATTTGGGTCTTGTTTATCTATAAAACCGATCCAAAAATCTCCACTCCACTCTTGCTGTCTACAGAGAGGCCCTGTGTCTGAAGGACACTTTCTTTTAACAACACGTTTGTGTTTTTTTTTCCAAGAACTGGTGTAAATTTCTTTCTCTGCTTACGCATTTGCTACTCTCTCACTTGACCTAATTAAAATTCAGTAGATACTTCTAATTTTTATAATTATATTCTCTGCAATTTTGATAGTGCTGATCACAACCACCCAAAGGAAACTGTCCTTAACCTTGATTTCCTTGTTACTAATTTTTGCTGGTCTTCCTGCCCCTCTGACTAATCTTTTTTGTTTGTTTCCATTTTTTCTCCTCTATCCCCCTTTAACCTTTGGTTTTCTCAGCATTTTTAATGGCTTCTCTTTGTCCTGCTTGGATTAACTTTTCTATTCCCATGTCTACCACTGCTGGTTTGAGAATGACTCATATATCTATGTGTATATCTTCAGGCAGATCTCTTTGTGTTATAAACCTACGTATAAAATCGTCAACTGCAATACTTTTGTAATTTAAAGTTTTTAGCAATTACTTTTGATTGTATACCCATGATTCCAAGTTATCAGCATAAACAGTAGCCAGTTTTCATGCTTGCAGTTGTTGTAGGTCAAGAATTCAGGGGAAAGTGGGTTTGACGAATCTCTGTTCCACTTTGTCCAGGGCCTTGGAGGGAATGCTCAGGCAGCTGGAGGTGACTCACATGGCTGGGGGCTGGGCTCCTTGGAGGCCTCTTCGCTCATGTGTCTCATGGGATGACTGGAGTGACTCAACTCTGGGCTCAATGGGTGCTGAGACTGGAGTCAGCCTGTGACCTCTGCATGTGACTTGGCTTCTCCCTGCACACCATCAGGGTTTTTAATTTAATGAAGAGTGTTGCCCCATAAAGGAACATCTGGAGAAGAAACAGACAGTAGATCAGGGGTGCTTTTCTATGCACTTGGATGTCTGAGACATCTCCTTTGAAAATTCAAATAGCTGGGATGACTTGATTAGCTGTGGATGAGTTATTGGGCGACTTCTTAGTTCAAGTGTCTAGCACCTGCCCAAGAATGACTCATAGGCTAGACTCTGTTGAGGGCATCCTTAGGAGTATTGACATATGTCCTCTATGTGTCTTTGGCTTCTTCACAGGGTTGTGGCTGGTGCCTGAGAGGAAGCATTCTTCCAAGGAAGAATTAGAAAGCACTGTGAAAGTACTAAATGGAATTCATATGGCTGTTTATGACTTAGATTTAGTAGTCAGAAAGCATCATTCCTCTGTATTATGTTGGTTATGCGCAAGTCACTAAAGACTGAGGAGGTTCAAAGGGAGAAGAATTTAGCTCCACCTCTTGGAGGGAGAGTAGTAAAGGCCATTTCAAAAGAAAATGTGGAATATTGTTGCTATTATTATTATTATTATTATTATTATTAGTAGTAGTAGTAGTAGTAGTAGTAGCAGTATTACAAAATACTATCTGTCACAACCAGGCAATGTACTAAGTACGTTTGATGAACTAGTGATGTAGTAATGTCAGAATCTTGACATAATTTCTGTGAAATTGTCAAAGTTTCTCATTTAAAATTTAATTTTCAGTAATTTTAATGTTGAGAAAATGTAACATTTTCATCTAGATGGTTCACTTGTACTACTCAAGTCTAGAGTAATTGATATTTTTGCCCTACATCTTACCCTTCCTATTCTGACACAGTTAGCTCTATGGTGTACACTGATATATCATTCTGCCTTCTCTCTCCTCTAAGTCCTTTGAAGGCTAATACATTATCATATTTGTGTTTACATCCCAGTGTCTGGCATAGAATAGGATGTTCAGTCAATATTTGTTGAATGAGAGAGTTGTATTCATAAAAGCATTTAGTAAATTGATGTACCCTTATATAAGTTTAGTAATCACAGTGTCTAATTGCCATTTAATAAACATCCACCCAAAATGAAAGTCAGGGAAAGGCTAAAATTTAAGGTACGGAAATCAATAAAGTAAAAGTTACCAAAACAAATGAAAAGAATGATGGGAAGGCAGGGGAGAGATTGAGTCCCAAGTCTTACTCACATCATTCCTGTGCTTCTGCTGAGCCTGAGCTAAAAATCCTGCTAATAGTTCACCTGCTCTAAGATCCTAGGCCGCCTGGTCCACACAAGGCTGTGATTATAGTTCCCCCACACCTCCACTGTCCTCGGGCTGTCCAAGGACAGGGTATTGAAGGTGGTTTGCAAAGTCTCACAGTGCTTCCCTTAAAACAGGACCAAAGCTCTGTGCATCCCTGTACTTCTCATTCTGATTCAAGCTCCTTGCTCTAGCATCATGGCTGATGTAGACTTGCTAAAAATCCTTCATGGGCTTATGATTTTCTTTAGTATAAGACTACCTCAACAAGAAATACAGATTAAATGTAATTGAGTGATGACCCAGGAAGATATTATACATTGAACAAAATAGCATATCCACACTTAGAGGTAAAATCTCTGAACATGTATATAACACAGTGGTAGTTCTTCAAAATTCAGTTCAACAATGTAAATTATATACACTGGCCTCATTGATATGGGGATCCTAGAATAAGTAAAAATTTTAGTTAGAGAGGATAAGAATGTGCAATCATAAAATAATAAAGAACAATTTTAAAGAATAGAGTAGGCATTAAATAAATGTTAAATGAATAAATGAACCATGTCAGCCTTAATTCATGAGAGAGTTGAGTTGGCAATCACTTTTATATTTAAATGCTGTGGGAATTCATACTTTTTTTTTTTTTGGTGATACTGGGGTGGAACCCAGAGGCTTTCTACCTCCGGGCTATACTCCCAGACCCATTTTATACTTTATTTGGAAACAGGGTCTCACTAAGTTGCTGAGAGCCTCACTAAGTAGCTGAGGCTGGCTTCGAACCTGCGTGATCCTCCTGTCTCAGCCTCCCAAGCGCGGGGATTACAAGCGTGTGCCACCACGCCCGGCGGGAATTCATACTTTAATATAAGATTGCAATATAGTAATTTTAGTCTGAGGAAACTCCTTATAGTTGTAAATTAAAAATAAAATAATGGACAAGAATGGTGGCACACACCTGCAATTCTAGCACTTGGGAGGCTGATACAGGAGAATTACAGGTTTGAGTTCACCCTCAGCAACTCAATGCAATGGTCATCAACCTAGTGAGATCTTGTTTCAGAACAAAAATATTAAAGTAAAGGGCTGGAGAAATAGGTTGAAGACAGAATGATCCTTGGTTCAATTCCCTGTACCACACATACACATAAGCACACACACAGGTACACACACACAAATAAATAAATTAATACATAATACATACATATATAAAATATAAATACTGCAAAATGAAATGGATGAACTTAGAAGACATTCTGAAAGAGTTAAATGATCATGATTTCCTTAGGAGAAATTGGATTTAAATAGTACTGGTAGATAATGTTCCAGTTTGCTTTAGTTAGTGGGAATCAACCATATTTTTAGGTAGATCTGTTTGTCTTTATTAGGTAGTAATGGTTTAATAGTAATTTTTTAATATTAGTCATGAAAGTTTTGAAGTTAAACAATTCACATTAGGACTTCCAGGAAGATGGTGATTGAGGGACGCAGCATGTACCATTCCTGCTGACACCTAATCTCCATTGCCTTAAAAACAGTATTCTACAAAAAACAGAAAACACCATAACTTGAAAAATAACATGTTAAGTACAAGACAGCAGGAAAAAATGGTTAGAAGACAGATCAGAGAGCAGAAGAGAAACCTGCCTGCCTTGCGGCTACAGGCACCACAGTGGTGCCATGTTACCTCAATGCACCCAACTCCAGAGACAAACAGGCAAACAACTAAGGACCTGAAATAAGCAGCTGTTGATCATCAGAATTGTAAGCCATCACAGACACCAGCTACAACTTCCAGCAGTGGCGGCCGACCTCACCACACCCTCCAGAGATGCAGAGCAGCGCTCGACAACAACAGAAAAGAAATCTGCCTACCTTGTGGCAGTGGGCACTGCAGCAGTGCCATCTTGCCTCACTGCACCCATCTCTACTGACAATCAGGAAAACAACCTAGGACCTGAAGTAAGCAGCTGCAGATCATCAGAATTGTAAGACATCAGTCCCTCCTGTGCAAACACCAGCTACAACTTGCAGAAGTGGTGGCCAAGCTCACCACACCCTCCAGAGATCCAGAGTGGTGCTCAACAATGCTGTAAGTGAAGCTGCCATTACCGTGGGAGAACACCCAGTGTAGTGGCCCCAGGGACTCATGAAGCCGCATAAACTCCCTGGGTCTGAGACTTGTGGTTCAACCCAGAGAAGGTGGGATTGAGTCTGCTGTTGAACACAGCAGAGGCTCACAGGGACTCAGGCTCTGCATTGGTTGAAAGTGTTGGGGATGGGGGGGGGAGACCTACGCTTAACACTAGATCCAACTAGTAGGATCTCCGTGATCACCACAGACCACCCAATTGCAGTGAGTGGGGAGAAGTCAGACCAGCCAGCACTAGCTGTGGAAAACAGAGACTCTTACATTGAATTTTTTCTCAGATGCATACACCACCTATGGAGGCAGGGAGAGATTCCACATCTGTGAAAAGTGTGGAGAGTGACCTGTGCTTAATACTAGATCCAGCCCCATTGATACTGAGGAGGAAGAGGGAGGGAATGGGGTGGGAATTTGGTAAAGGCTAATTGGGTGATATGAGCATGTATGTCTCCACCATCTTGTACCCCATTAAGATGTATGAATACAATGCACCAATAAAAAAATTTAAAAACTTCACATTAAATGTAATTGGGGTTATTTGAAGAAATTCCACTAATAGCATTGCTTTCCTTAGCATTCTGACAGGGTTCTTTTCTGGAGGAAGTGGATGATGTTACAGCTAGAAATGAAGAAGAAAATGTGGAGGAGAGCACCTTCACACCACTGACCATCAGCATAAGATGTCAACTAGAGCAAGCAGAGAGTAAACTTGGGAAAGCAAAGAAGGTAAACATTAGGGGAACTACAAATGTCTTCACATGACCTGTATCTAGATACTATCATATCTTGCCTGCTTTTGTGCATTATGGTACTTCCAGCATTTAATATAGGCTCAATTCATAAATATTTGTTTTTGCTTTTTATGGTATTTAGTTGGCGAACCAATGTTGAAGTATTATGCCTTGTACCTTTGAGTTTCAGGTACCAGGAATCTCTCATGATTCATGAATTCAAAGTGTTTGAAGCAGAGATTTAAAAAAGCAATATACAAAAATTAAAAAGTAAAACAACAACAACAAAAAACTTGGTTTCCTTACCAAACTTTTTTCCTTTTCTTTCCCATTCCTTCCCTTTTTCCACCATAAAACACTTATTATATATTAAGTGATAGCTAAATATTGATGATCAGCAGAACTCTCAGATCATAAGAACTATGTTTCTATGGTATTTAGAACCACGTAAGGTAGCAAGAAATACTAATCATTTCAGAGGGCATCTTTATGTATGACAGAGGTTATAAATTGGTGTTTACATGTCTGCTAGAAGGTAATAAGCAAAGGACAAATTGTTTGATACAACTTTTAAAAGGCAAGAACTTATTGAATGGACACCTACCCTACACTAGGGTAGGGGTGGCGATGTCAATAGTATCTATTTGTATATTGAATGGGTTAATACATTTGTAATAGTGCCTGGCACACAGTAAGTACCAGGTAAGGGTTATCTATCACTATAATCGCTACTAGGGAGAAAAAAATATATGGGAGATAAAATATATACTTAATATATTATATATATAATATATATACTTAATATCTAGTATAACTATGTATATGTGTGTGTATAAATTATATATTTTAGTGACATGTAAACCCAGTACTAAATTTTTTATTACTTCAAATTTAGATTGCATTTTAAGTGATTTTTGGAATATCAATGTAGTTTTAAAAGGACTTCAAATGCCATTAAACATAGCAAAATACCTGGTGGGGAGTAGATTGTAGTATCAACTCATCAAATAATTGCTATATGAATAAATACAATTACAAAATATTAATTAAAAGACAGAAGCAGCTATTTTGCTAAGCAGAGGTATGCTAGATTCTTTGGAATGACAGAGGGGTGAGTTATCAGGAACCTTCACAGAGAGCCAACAGAATGGGAGGTTTTTGCCAGCTACTCCTCTGAAAGAGAGGAGTATGCCTAGAATATACAGAGAACTTAAACTTATTGCCCCCCCAAAAAAGCCAAATAACCCAGTCAAAAATGGGCAAGTGAACTAGATACTTCACAAAAGAAGAAATACAAATAGCAGATAAATGTATGAAAAGATGCTCACCACCATTAGCAATCAGAGATGCAAATCAAAACTACCTTGAGATTTCACCTAACCCTAATTAGAATGACAATCATTAAAAACACAAACAACAACAAATACTAGCAAGAAGTAGAAACTATAATATGTTGTTGGTGGGATTGCAAATTAGTGCAACCACTTTGGAAAACAGTGTGGAGGATACTTAGAAGAATGGAAATGAACCTACCATTTGATCCAGCAATACCACTCCTGGGTATCTACACAAAAGAATGAAAATTAAACTACCAGAGTAACACATGCATATTTATTTTTATAGTGGCACAATTCACAATTGCCAAATTATAGAACCGTCCAAGATGCCCATCAATAAATGATGGATTACAAAACTATGTGATATATACACAATGGAATCTACTCATCCACAAAGAAGAACAAAATTATGTCATTTGCAGGGAAATTAAATGAAACTGGAGAGCTTTATGCTAAATGAGATTAGTCAGTCACAAAAAATGAAAAGTTGGATGTTCTTCCCCATATGGGGAAGCCAGGGAGAAAATGGGACATAGGAGGGACTCTAGGCAAAGGAGAAACTTTAGATGAGTAAAGAGGTGACCTAAATGAGAAAGATGGGAGGGGTAGAGGGAAACACCTTAAAAGACATGATGTAAATTCACAAACTTATCAAGGTAAACCACTATGCAGAGCATGGGAAAGGAGGGAAGGGGGAGGGAATAGGGCGGGAGCTGGGGAGGACTAAATGAATGCTGTGTGCAAATATACCTCTACCAGCCTGAACTTCATCAAGATATATGATTACAATGCACCAATAAACAGACAAACAAAAATAGAACAAAACACAGTGTGGGTAGACTTAGACCTATGAGTCTTCCTAGAAGCAATGCTATTCAGCTGAGTCCTGAAGGATACACAGGAGTTGGCCTCATGAAGAACAAAAAGCTTAAGGGCACTAGAAAATCTCTTTATGAATTTGTCTCCAAACTGTTCAAAAAGAGGGCAATTTGTTAATGAGAATCACTTTATTGGTATTTATACCTCAACATATATGTGAAATTTCACTTTATTTCCTGTTCTAACTAGCATCAGAGTTATTCCAAGTAAGTATGGATTCTTAGTCATTCAGGTGAAAAATATATATCAGTAAGCCCTTAAAATAGTTTAAAAATAATAGCTATCTTTTATGGAGTGGTTATGTGTTGACCTTGTCATGAGCTCTTCTTAGGAATTCACTCACCTAAATCTCATAAGAAGAAAGTTATTTTTTGCCTAAGTTGATAAACCTATTAAGCAGCAGGGCCAGTGTTCAGATCAAGCCTGCCAAAGCCATGCTCTTACTAGGCTAAGCAAAGATTTGGATTATTAGGCTAAGAGAAGTTTTGGATTAATGCCTTTCTAAAATATTATCTTGTTTTAATTTCATGTAATCTGAAGAAATAGTTCAAGAAATAACTTCAATTCAGATTTTCCTTCTTTCTAGAGACTTCTGTAAAATGTTGCATAAAATCTTATAATTTAAAAGTTTCCTTTCAACTATGCAGGGATGAACCCATAATTTCTTGTTGGTCAGCAGAGTTCTCCAACTAAAAGTGCTTTTATATCTTCATCTTTGTTTGCTTTTCCCCTACTGGGTATAGGTAACTACTTGAATAATGAATACTATTGTCTATAATTCTCTCAACAGAACATTGCATACTTAAATCGTTAAGATGGATTCCTGGTATAGAATCAGAATTTTAAAAAGAAAAATAAAATTTTATTTGTGAATATTTGCAATAGTAGCCAATGTCTAAATATATTCCAGGAATCTGAAAGATGATTAGAATTTAATATTCATCAAATCAAACCTTTCACACAAAGAATTAGAGTGCTCAAGTTCTTTCTTCTGTTAAAACAGCTTCAGTTCTAGGCTTTGTTTGCAAAAATGGTTGAGGGAAAGAAGACCAGTGACACTGCTGTCTCTGGTTTGATATTAATCGCTGTGATGATTATGCCAGTGTCTCCCCCTTTCCTTGATCCCTTGCCATGTGAACACCATCCCCTGTCCTCTTGAAGATTATCCCTTTTCTACTTTTCTCAAGTCCTTATTTTTGCACACATCCTCACGCACACTTGACATCCAGCCACAGTATTGGGTACCATTAGGTTTTCACTAATGTTTTCCAGCCCTTTCAGTATTCTTCCAAGTCAGAGAATAAAACTGGCTCCACCAGGAAGTAAAACAGAGGTCACTGCAGTGGCAATGACTTCCAAGCTATTTGCTAAATTTAGCCGTTCAATACTTTCCACTCTAATGAAAACTGTGAACTACAATTATAGAATGTTGGAACAGAATGGGAGCTTAAAGGTCACTGAATGTAGCTCCCTCGTTTTTTTTTTTTTTGAAGGCGTGGAGGTCTAGGCACAGCCTGTGATTTGCTTGAGGCCCCAGAACTTGCTAATGGAGATGTAACTTAGACTGAGATCTGCTCAGCCCTGGGGCAATGCTGAACTCACTATACCACAGATGCTCTGCCTCCTGTTATCAGCACTGACCTAACCAGATCTCAGAGCACACATAGAGCTGATATTCTTGGTTGTGGCTTACCTCCACAGCCATTCATCTATTTGGTGGCTGGGTGTGAAACAGCAAAGTATGACTTACAAGTTGCTACAAGAGAAATGAAACGGTTCTATACCCAAACCCTCCCCCAACTCTAAAAACTTCCTGCTTTATGTTCATCAATAATGAATGGCCCATCCCTGCAATACTCAGAGGGAGCTTACATTGCACTTTTGAGCAGCCAGTTAGTAATGTACAGTGGATGGAGCCTTTCTTTCAAATCCCAGGGCAGCGGGTCCTTCAAGGCCAGCATTGCATTTTCAATTAGCTGCTGAGTGAAGGCTTGGCATGTGTATTAGTGAAGAGGCACACAATTAGCTTATTGTTCCTTTCTGGTATTGTGCTCAGAGGATCCAAGAGGTTGGTGGGGAACAGGCAAGCCAGGCATCACTGTGGATGTTGAAGAAGAGAGTAACTCAAACCTCCGCATCTTCTCTTGCTCAGTCTGGAATTACAGCTGTTTATTACAAAGCACTGCGTCTGGCTTGGTGGAGGGTGCTTGAGGAAGCACATCTCAGATACCAGCTGTCGTTAGTCTTTCTGAGCTCTTTACATCTCTGACTAATTCTCCTTGTTATCATGGAGCCCAACAGCCCCAAAAAGATACAGTTTGCTGTACCTTTATTCCAGAGCCAGATTGCACCAGAGGCAGCAGAGCAGGTAAGTGAGATTGGGTGGGGGGCACTTCCTACCTGTAAGGCAATAGAAACATGCATTCTTATTTATAGAAAGGTTCTCTGCCTCTTGAATTTGCCTGATTTTGTGAGCAAGAAATACGGTGGTTTCTATATGCATTTTTATCAGGGTTGCACCGGGAAACTATTGGCTAAAACGCAGCACTTAATTTGATACAAAAGTAGCACTCACTAGAGAAAAATGTTATATTAGCAATTTGAATTTGGACTTATAAATGTTTTCTTTTGAATATTAGAATAACAGGGTCAGCAGAGCAACTGTAAAAACATTCTCAGTATTGGCAATATTTTATTTCATTATTTATAAAATAAAAAAGATTGATGTACAATGAAAGTATTAAAGCTTAGTATAGTTTAAGATTATAGGATTAATATTTTAAGAATGTTTTTCACAGAGCACTTCAAGTAATTGTATATAATATATGATATGATTCATAGATACATGTATAATTTATAAAAATATTATATTCAGGTATTACAAATGATATTTTAACATTTCCTAGATGCCTTCTCTATGCATAATATTGATTTATATCTGTATTACCTTTCATACTCAGCTATGATTGGATTCTATGCAATGGCACCACTTAAAAGATCACTTATGGGAAAACTATAAATGTATTATTGTGGGAAGGCAAAAGCAAAGGAATGTTTGTGGATACCAATCTAATTCATTAATTCCTTAAAACTTAAACTATATCTGAATCATCTTTCAAACATTTGATACAAAATCTTAAAAATAATTGTTGAATCTGAGATAGGTTTCTTTCCAAGATGTTTTGACAGTCTGAAGTAGAGCCACTTAGACTCAGGACAGATAAACACAACCTTAAATGTGTATTTCTGCTGGAATGAGGCTTTGCTTCTATCTTGGACAAGATGCCACTGGCAAATTTTATGTTTTATTCTAATGACATACTTTGGGAATTTATGCATGTACATGTTAAATAAATAAAGAATATCTAAAACAACAGATTTGAATCATAACATGCTGTTGAACGTTAAAATAATAAAAAATTAAACCTGTTAGTTTTAAATGAATTACATCATCTTCTTATACAATGCATATTTATTCTTTACTTGCTGGCTTGTTCTAAATAGCTTAGAAAATAAAAACTAAGAATAGTGATTGAAATTCAAAACTCATGATGTTAATTTAACTATGACACACTCTAGAAATGTGAGGTTTCCAAGTTGCTCTTATCTCATTTCAAGATAAGGGTAATGGATCTGAAATTATGAGGCTCCAAGAACCATAAAGATGAGCAAGACTTCCCCATGCCCTCACTGTGTATTAACTTTCAGCCACACCATTGATTACATATGGCTCTTTCTCTTCTATGGAAATGTAGCTTTATGGTCAGAGAAAGTGACAGAAATAACTGACATTTCTGTGATCTGGCTTTCTATTATTTAAAAAATATTCAGTATATACTGTTTCCCCTCCAGGAGCTTGCTTGTGTATGTTGGGGAAGTCTCTCCAACTACATTGGATTCTCACTGACATTAGCTGGGTCTTTGTTGTTCACAGATCAGGAAACGAAGACCTACACCAGCATCCCTTGTGATTCTCAATGAACAGAACACCCCAGGTAAAAAAGCATGATATCTTTCATACTAATGGCACAGAACAGTAATGTATAAAAAAGATCAAAGAGCCTGTTATCATCAAAAAGTTTTAACTCAGGATTTTCAGTTAGTAATATTCTAACAAGCTAATTCATAAGCTGAATCATTTGATAGAATAATAATAAAAAACATTGAAATAAATTCAGAAGTAAATACATTAGGGACTCTCTCAGCCTGCTTTTCTTTTAGAATGATATGATGGTGACAATTTGCTGTGAAATTATTTGTTAACATTGGTTGTCATGTGGTCAGGTGTTTGGGTAGAATTTGGTTCGGGCATTTACTAATGAGGAAGGTGCAAAGTTTGTTTAATTAGGTTCAGAAGTCAAATGATAGCCCTAGAGATGCTTATATTTTTACAGAGTAGGTTTATTATTTATGTCATGGGGTAGGCAATGAGCCAACATTGGCTACAGTTTTGCTGCTGATGTCATCTCAGAATAATGCAATTGACAAGTAACCAGATCAATTTTCAGCACTGCCCACTTGAGGGCCATTCCGAAGGTTGCATCCATTTGTTGAGGTTTTATTTTCCATTTCCTGTAAAAGTAAAACTGTATCATTATTCCTGATAGAGGACTATGATCTACAATACTCAAAAATGATTTACTTATTGAGTGGGGTGATCTTAATCTTATATTTAAATGCTACCTCTAGAAACAAGCAGGACAGGAAAGGTCACAACAGTAACTTGCAACCAGGTAGAACTTGGTGTTAGATTTTTTAAACTTTTTAAAAAAATGTTTGCAGGTATAAACATGTGAGGACAAAGAGAGTTTGAATAGTAAAACCATGATGCATCTAATTACAGGTTGTAGTGAACGAGTCGTTTTAAAAATGCCAGGATAAAATAGTCCTTGACTTTTTTCAGATTCTTTTTAATTAGAGAAACACATGAAAAAAGGCAAAATTCTCACAGAATATTTATCATTGAGCCTAAGTAT
The DNA here is from genome assembly GCF_963383645.1 of Muscardinus avellanarius. Taxonomy (NCBI): domain Eukaryota; kingdom Metazoa; phylum Chordata; class Mammalia; order Rodentia; family Gliridae; genus Muscardinus; species Muscardinus avellanarius. Next base: position 54,576,324 of record NC_137787.1, on the reverse strand, counting down.
AGGAAAGTTCATGGCTAACAGCAAACAAGTAAACTATTCTTGCTGAAAACAAAGCATTATAATTTGATCCTTTCTCTTTACAGCACTATAATATTTTAAAATAATCTTTAAGTATCTTACTTCATAAATATTAATTTATATTTGGTTGAACAAGAGGTAAAAATGGGATGGCTTATAGTTTACAAATAAATGCAATTAAGTAAACAGGATGACTAACTCCTCTTAGGTTGGAAGTAATTTTATTTAATACTGATGATTGAACTCAGGGCATTCTACTTCTGATCTACATTCCCATCTCTCTTTATTTTATTTTTTAAATTTTGAAACAGGGCTCACTAAATTGCTGAGACTAGTCTCAAATCTGTGGTCCTCCTGCTTCAGCCGCTGAGTCCTGGGATTACAGTAGTTCACCATCATCCCCGTCTTGGAAGGCATTTTATAGCAATCTCCCACCACTGCCTTATTCCTGGTGGCAAAAACCTCCAACATGTTCTGGAATTAGCTAGCTCCCAAATTGAAAAGTGATGCCATACTTGATTTTTAGTCATATAAAAAAACTATTAGGAGCTGGGCATGGTGGTACATGCTTGTAATCCCAGTGCTTGGGAGGCTTAGACAGGATGATTGCACAGATTCGAAGCCAGCCTTAGCTACTTAGCTACTTACTTAACAATTTAGTGAGACCCTGTTTCCAAATAAAGTATAAAATAGGCCTGGGAGTACAGCCCGGGGTAGAAAAGCCTCTGGGTTCCACTTTCAGTAACACACACACACACACACACACACACACACAAAAAAAAAAAAAAAAAAAAAAAAAACTATTAAAAAACAGCTTTCCTGCCTCTGCAGGCAGCATCCCTGTTTAAATATAGCAGATCAAGTCAGTGGATGTCAAAGCTCTCATATAAACCACTAAACAGTAACTGGTATTTCTTGAGTGCCAAATATGTGCTGTTTGATAAGTGGGGAAAGTGTGTAACAGAGAGAGGAAGTAATTTTTGTTAAGTTATTCCATTAGAAGTGATGGATTCCAAAGACAAACGCAGATAATTCTAACCCCAAAGCCCAGGCTCTTCTATGGCATGACACTGGCCCTGACCATTTTAGTTTCCATTACATGGTGATGGCTCTGTATCAATATTAATTTCCTGTAAATAAGCAGCTCCAAACTTTAAATAAACCCTTTGTCTGGACCACCTGGTTTGGTAGATTAGGAATCATATTTAAATATCCCTGGGAAGCAGATTTAGTGTTTCTTTGAAAATTGTCTTCTAATGGACCTCCCATTACTAAATGGCACTGCCCCCTCTTTTCCTAATCAACCTCATCCTTCTCTCTATCTATAAGCACCACTGGGGAGAAATTGGATGTAAGTTGCTTCTCTCAGAGAATTATGTCATCTTGGCCAAATATTATCCTGAATCTTTATCCTTCATTTGGGAAAATGGAAATGTTTACAAGGGGACCAACCAGACTTTGGCTGTTGATAGCAACAAGAGATTTTGGCCTAGTGATAAATTTTTGCAGCAAAAATCTTTAAATTTTATAGTTGTCCCAGTAAAAATGATAGAGCACTTTGATTACTGGGGAAATAACTCTAGGTATTCCCCAAATAAACAAACAGCAACAGAGAACAACAAACAGTATCAAACTTGAATACTGATTTTTACTAGTCATGTGGTCTTGGGTAAGGGATATCTCCAAGGTTTCTTCCCTCATCTATAAATGGGGATTATGATGTTCATTATTTCTACCTCACAAGATTATTTTATCGATCAAAAGAGTTAACATTAAAATACCTTAAAAACTGCAAAGCACAACAGCTATTAGCTGCCATTAATTGGTGTGGGATAGAATGTGATATTTAAGAGTTAAGGTGTGCTCTAGAAAGATAAAATTTTTGTAACTGCAAGGATTTCTGTCTTGCTCAGTAATTTTTTATGTTCCTCAAATTATCTCAACTACAACAACAACAAAAACCCTCATAACTATTAATGACATCTTAAAAGCAATGGTTTCTTCTGGCTCTCAAAATCAATTTTCTTTCTTTTTTCTTTCTGTACCGGGGATCGGACTCAGGGGCATCCTACCTCTAGCTACATCCCTAGCCCGGTTTTATTCTTTATTTTAAAATAGGATCTCAGTAAGTAGCAAACCTGAGATCCTTCCATCTTAGCCTCCCAAGTACTGGGCTTACCAGTGTGTGCCACCATGCCCAGCATAAAAGAATTTTCTTTAACAAAAAAAAGTGGTACAGCTTTAAATCCTGATAAAACTTTGATTCACTAAAATTATATGGGAAATAATTGGTAATTCTAGAATCAACTGTCATTAATGCTGTTTAAAATTCAAATCCTGTATATATTTCCTTATTGTTGATTAATAAAACAAAGAAAATTAGGTTTTTTTGTTTAGAAGCTTAATTAACAAACTTTTGGTTCATGTGATGGTATTAATATATTGCAATCATTATTAAATATAAGATATAGCTTACTTTTTCAGTATTTTTGGAATTTGCAAAAATAGTCAATTATAAAATAGTTCTAAAAATAATGATTTGTTTTTAGGCTTAATGTACATTCTGTTTATATTTGGTACAGGGGAAATAGATTTGAAAGATACTTGACATATAACTCCAGATTTTTTGTTTGTTTGCTGGTTGATCAATACCGTTCTAAACACACAGATAGGGTGGATGCCTAAATGTTAAATTCCAGAAAAAAAACCAAAAAAAGCATCTTCAGTTCTTTTCTAATAAACGACCTGAAATTCTCAGCAGTAGAAGCACTTTGAAATCAGGTACATAACTTGTTAAGGATGTATCTCACCTTCTGACATGGGTTAGCAAATCAGTTTAACTCAAAATACTGTTAAATGGGACTGAAAATTTTGAATTAAAGGCATTAGGCCTGGAAAAATCTAATAGGGGAGGATTTGTTCTTATAGTAGAAAGGACAGAAACATACTATTTGCTTCTAGGAGTAGCTCTGAACAGTCTGACAGCTGTAAAGAGATAGTGAAACCTTGAGATCTGAGTTTAAAGAATCAGCAGACATGTGTTGTCTTTTGCCAATGTTTTCTGGAGCTGCCAGTGTAAATGACCTTTGCAACAAACTGCTTCTTCTGTATTTTCAGTTCCTCTTCGTTTTCATTAAATTTATTAGTGCATTGTATCATAAATCTTAATGGAGTACAAGGTGGTAGGGGCATACATGCACACATCACTCACTTAACCCTTCCCCAATTCCCTCCCCATCCCCTCCCCCTCCCTCCTCATGTTTGGCTTAGTGATTGATATGTTTATCAATGTACATTAGAGAATTTTCCTAGTCCTCTCTCCCAACCCCTCAGTTAGGTTTCCTTCTTACTCATCCAAGGTTTTTCCTTCTTTGGAGTCAGTTCCTCTTCTAATGGAGTTTATCCACTTAGGATGACCTCCCTGCAGGTCTAGTATGGAGCATCACTGTCTCCAGTCCTGCAGGCTGTTTGCTGTTGCTCTTGTACAATCTGTAGTTAACCGGTGCTGTTTCTACCTGTTTAGATGGCTACTCATAAATCATCTTTGTGGAGCAATAGAGGACAAAGCTGATTTCTGTAATTTATGCCATCGCTTATATAGGTTTACTTAAGCATTACTTTTCTTTGAGGAGACTTATGAAAAGACAGTATATTTGGCTGCTAGTATGCTATGGTTTTGATCTTAAGTCTTATAAGGCTAAAGGCTTGGTCCCAGTCTGGGGCACTATTGAGAAGTTGTGGAACATTTAGAAACTGGGACCTAGTGGAGAAAAGTTGGGTCATTGGTGCTGTGCCCTTGAGGGGACATAGGGACATCAGTCTCTTTTTTCTCTCTTTGCTTCTGACCATCATGAAGTAAGAAGCTTTGCTCCCCCACATCCTCCCCACCATGGTCCCGTGCCTTGCCACAGGCCCACAGCCACAGGGACAAGGGACCATGGGCTCGGACCTTGAAACGATGAGCCAAAATAAGCCTTTCTACCTTGTAGGTGGATTATCACAAGTATTTTGTCAGAGAGACAAAAAACTGACTAACACGTGGTATCAGAAAATCAAGCTAGAGGATAACCTTGGAAAATATTTAGTCTAGCCAGGCATGGTTTATTCCCAGCAATTGGGGAGCTAAATCAGTAGGTTTGAAGGTTTTGATACCAGCATGCCATAATTTAGTGATACCCTGTTTTAAAGTTAAAACCAGGTTTTAGCTGGGCTTGGTGGCGCATGCTTGTAATCCCCGTGCTTGGGGGGCGGAGACAGGAGGATGGCGTAGGTTCAAAGCCAGCCATGCTGGCTTAAGAGACCCTGTTTTCAAATAAAAATATAAAAAATAGGTGTCTGGGAGAGTAGCCCAGAGGTAGAAGGGTTTCCAGGAACCCCAGTACCACAAAAAAAAAAAAAATTAAAGATTATAAAAATAGGGCTAGGGGTATAGCTCAAAGGTAGAGTATCCAGTGGGTTCAGTTTCTAATCACACACACACACACACACACACACACACACACACACACACACAGAAAGAAAAATAAAATAAAACTAGTCTAACTACACATCTTTCTTGAAGACATAAACCAACCTGTATCCCTTAGATTTGCTCCATTTTATATGACTCAGAAATGAATCCATAATTACCTCTGACTTTTAGTTTTAGGGTTGATCATCTTAAATGTTAGAAAATGTTTCTTATACCAAACTTGAGTATAATTCCCCACTTCACAACAACTCTTAATTTATAGTCTTTAATAAAATCTCTTTTACTTTTTAAAATGCATGAAAAAATCCTTACTATTTTTTCCTGTATTGAATATCCCCAAGCCTGCTAAAAGCCTTAATCAACTCTATTCAAATTTTCTTCTATTTTTCTCCCTTTGGAGCTCAGAGATGAACATAGTCTTCCAGTAAAAATCCAACTCAGAACAGGCCTTTTGAATATTAAAGCTGTGGCATTCATTCTTTTCCACTTACTGTTAAGCAGAGACAGTGTGGTTAGAGTATATTTAATGGACTTGATGTCTATTAAACATGAGCAAACTCTAAGAGGACTGGTGCTAAGTGGAGATTTGGGTAAGAAGCCAGGAGTTTGGGCATCATTTAAAAGCTTACTGTACAGCTAAAATTATGACCTGTAACAATGTAAAATGATATTGGGGGTTATTTCTTAAACTTCCAACACAGCAAATTGGAAGCTTAGCTTTCTCTTTGACACTTTTGGCTCCAATATTCTTAAAAATTAGAAATAAAATCAAAAGGATATTCTCACATGCCTCAGGATCCTAAAAATTAGTTAATATGAGACATCAGATCTATGAATTAAATATCATACTATCTACTTTCAAACTTGATGTTAAGTCTAGTCCACAGAGAGACCTGGTATTTCCAACAACTTAGACTATTCAGCTCCACAAATGAAAAAAGAAGCCACAGCCCAGTCTGTAGGGGGCATGAAACTTTTTAAAAGAGGCATGTATTTTAAGACTTTGAAACTAATGAGATTTCGAAGGCTCTGTGTTTAGAAACCAGACACAGTGGATGATAGCTAGAAGATAATGCTGGACTGACATGGAATTGTTCAAATCACAAAGACTCCCCAAAATTTCTGAAGAATCTCCTGTTCAAAAACAGTGAATGGCTTTGCAGGCCTCAAGAGGTGTGTGCATAAATGTTTTTGCTACATTGGACCTCTTGATGATGTATACTTGCAATACATTAGTAAAATAATTTTTAAAATGAAGTGGAAATTTATTTCTAGTGTTAGGAAGTTCACATGAATAAAATATCTCTTTATGAAGAGTCTTTGTTTTACAAAGTGAAAATTTGTGTGGTTAAAGACAGCTGGACAACTAGAAATGAAGCTTCAGGGATCACACAGTCTTAGAGGCTTTATCTCCTAGGGGACCTATAGACAGTGATGTTAAGGTAGAACCTATACTGCTCCATGGTTCCTACATTTAGGTTTCATTTTAAGTTTTTTTTAATTGTATTTGGGAATGTGGTTGTAATATATTCGTATCCATAATTTTTGCTAAGTTTTTTTTTTCTTTTTACCTTTTCCCACTAATTACAATTAAAAACAAAGATCCAGACTTGTTGGCGCAAGCCTGCAATTCCAATATGTGGGAGGTTGAGACAGGCAGCTCTCAGGTTTAAGGACAGCCTCAGCAACCTAGCAAAGCTCTCGGTGACACAAACAGAACTTGTTTCAAAATAAATAAGAAAGTAAATAAATAACTGGGCTAGAGGGGTAGCTGGGAGGTCGAATGGCTTTGAGTTCAATATCCAATGCCACACACACACACACACACACACACACACACACACACATACAACAACAAAAAAAAAACACCAAAGGTCAAATGTTTGACGACCTTTCAAATGTTATTTGGTATTAATTTAAACGGGTTTTCAGAAAAACCCATTTTTTCCTCAGCATTTACTTCTATGAGTTATTGAATGCCAAACTATGTTGAATGACTTAAAGACAAATGGCAAATCTGACATCTAGTGATTCATGCACTATGCAATTGATTGAATTATTTTCCCATAATTATTTAGTCTAGGCAGCCAAATTGCCCAATCAATTGGGGTAATTGAGTCCAGAATGAAGTTCCAATTCTTAGTAATGGCAGGGTGTACTATAGTGTAATCTTCATTCAAATTAAATAAAAGGGCAGATGATAAAATTGTGAAATAGTTCATCTTTATTTTAGCAAGATGATGACTTTTATTCATTTTGAATAATAGCATATATCAATCACCTTTTACATGGATTTTTAAAACATTCAAAATAGGTTGGCAAAATATGACAGAACGTTGGTATGCTTAATTCACTTCATCCTTTTTGATCCCTGGTTTCTTACCTGAGTGAGATATAGCAGATAAAAATACTGTAAAATTCTGCATGATGTGGCGTGGTAAAGCCTTTGCTGTGGAGGGGACCTGGGCTCAAATCCTAGCTTTGTCAGTTACTGGTGGGAGACACTGCGTGTGTACCTAGCTTCTCTGGGCTCATCGTTTTTCTTTCTTAAACAGAACACTGAGGTATAAGAAAATGCCTTGTATAATGCCTACTACTGAAGACCTGCAATCTCCTGCATTATTATACCTCTGTTGACAAAAGCTTGAGTTACTATAAAACCTTCTCTTCTTTAATCCTGACTGTGTTAGGCAGTGGCAAATAAAGTCTCCAACGGACAGGAATATTTGAGGTACAATACCTCCTAATTCACCAGAAGAAGCACACACAGTTGAGGAATTGTTATGCATCTTATACTTTGATATTGGTTAAACTGAGCATGCTTATTTACAAATGCATTTTTTATGAAATATGAGTCTATAAATATTTACATTAGCTTGCTACTGACGTCTATAATGTTATGAAAAAGCTATGGCAAGCAATAGGCACATTTGTGGCAGACTTGTATTTGACCAGAAGTGAAATTCATATTTTAATGACATGTTGAAAGAAGGTTGACTATTGAGTATAAAACTCCTTTAGAGACACCCAGCAAGCACTCTAGTTGCTCACTTTTGAGTCCACCCCACTTATTCTCACTTCCTGTCATACATCATTTCCATCCTGTATTATGGCTGAGTTTTCTTCTTCTTCTTTTTTTTTTTTTTTGATTCCTTGAAGTGGTTCTCTTATGCCAACTCTTAGGACTTAGTCTAGACTGACTCATTTGCATAAATTGTTCTCTATATTTTCCACCAACTTCTCTTACTTAAGTTGGAGCATAGGATTCACTTAAATCTTGACAATTTTCTCTAAATAATCTGAACCATGGTTTAGCCGTTATTCCGATACTCTCCTCCCACTGCCTGCTCATAAGGCTATTTGTTACTTTACAGTAGACTCTCAATTCAATTCAGTATATATTTTGAATCATATTCCTAAATCTTCTAAGAATATTTTATCTATATAACAGAGAATAATGTGTCTGGATAAACCAAAAACAATGGTAATAATAAAAATCTGAACTACTAAAACCATGACAAAATTAATCTGACCAAGGCTAGGAGTACTTTCTTATTATACTCCCTACTGTATAGAACATTTGGATTACTATAAAAAATCTTTTTGCTTTAAGATTTTAAGTACTGAACCCAAAGCTAACTATTTGCCATTTATTTCAAACTGTGCACTAGATGTTAGATTCCCATGAGATATTAAATTTAAGTGAAGTAGAAAATCCTCAAGTCAACCCCTTTAGGGAAAATGTATAGTCATCTTTGAAAACTTCTCAATTATTATCTTAGCATTTGTGTAAATGATATTTTTGGTTCTTTTAATCACAAAATCATATAACCTCAGAATCATCTCTGATTCCTCTAACTCCTCCTTACTTCCTAAATTTATTTATTTTTTTTCCCTCCTGGCTCTACTGTACAGGTGGAATTTGTCCCTATAGAGAGAGGCTTGTTTCTGCTCAGTCTACTGGGGTCTTAAGCTCTACAGTTCTAAGATCAAACAATAATTTCCAAACTAGTTTTCCATAATCTTAACACTGGGAAGTGGCTCTGTGTAAAGAGCCCTAAACTTAGAATGTGTGAACATGGCTGTAAGTCATAGCATGACTGAGTCGCTGATTCTTCTTTGAAATGCAAATCATTTGAAGTCCAGCACTGGTCCTGTTGCTGGAGTCAAGTAAGAAGATGTATGTTACCAATACTACTGATGGCAGACTTTTCTTCTTCTATTTTGGTTTATATGAGAGTTTTTTGGCAGACATATTACCACTGGTAAACCATGACAGCTTTACTTTTCAGAACTTGTTTTTCACTAGCTCTAATTTTATCTTTTGATTTAATGTAGTAGCTTTTGATTTGCTATGATAAGGCACGTGGACTCTCCCATGAAAAGCTCATATATCTCATCTCCATTCACGCATCAGTGTCATTTACTTTCAGAAAAGTCAGTCATTTCCTCCACAGTCCATAGAATCTTTCTGACATAAATTGTTGACAAAGCTGAGGCTTGATTAAGATGAAATAAATGAAGTGAGGAAGGTAAACTAAATTATGTTAGTTTATTACCACTTTATTTCTTTTGTATCTCTGGCTGAGAGACCACAAAGCAGAGGACAAAAATATTTGTTCACTTGTCAGATGAACTTTCCTGCTGTAAAAAATTTTTCAAAACATACAAGAATTTCAGAGATCTACTCAAGCTGGGCGTGGTGGCGCATGCTTGTAATCTCAGAATTTGGGAGGCTGAGACAGGAGGATTGCAGTTCAAGGACAGCCTCAGCTACTTAGTGAGGCCCTTTGCAACTCAGTGAGACCATTTCAAAATAAAGAATAAACGCCAGGCGTGGTGGCGCACGCTTGTAATCCCCGTGCTTGGGAGGCGGAGACAGGAGGATTGTGCAGGTTTGAAGCCAGCAGAGCTGGTTTACGAGACCCTGTTTCCAAATTAGAAAAGTATAAAAAAAATAGGTCTGGGAGTGTAGCCCGGAGATAGAAGGGCTTCCAGGAACCCCAGTACCACCAAATAAAGGAAGGAAAAAAGGAAAAGAAAGAAAGAAAGAAAGAAAGAAAGAAAGAAAGAAAGAAAGAAAGAAAGAGAAAGAAAGAATGAAAGAAAATAAATAGGGCTAGGGTATAGCTCGGAGGTAGAATTCTTCTGGGTTCCATCCCCAGTACCGCCAAAAAGGAAAAAAGAAAAGAATTTCAGATCTACTAGAGGCACCCTCAGGCTGGGTGTGTTTCCCGAAACACTGTAGTAGTAAGGATTGCCAGCTTTTCACCATCTGGATTCAAACATTGGCCACTTATCCCCAATGACTGAAAGGCCTTAAAGAAATAGTGCCAGAGACCCATTTACTGTCCATTTCAATGAAGTAAAACTGCACCTATCAATGATTGGATGAAAATGGCTCATCTCAAATTCTACCACAGGTAATTTAACTTGGTGAATAGCCCAGAGTTCCTGCTTCACTAAGCCAACAAAGTGCACTTTTTCACTTACGAGCCTGGAGATGCCTGTGAATATTTTCAGTCTAGGTCTATATTCATAGCTATTGCTGGAATCAAGGAAAATGCCTGATCCACTATGCATAAAGACAGTTACAGAATAAGGAACATATTGAAAATATATTTTGAATTGTATATATAAGATGTAAAAGAACAGAATACCACTAAACTTCAAGTAAAATTACTTAAAAAGAAAAATGTATAAACCCAAAGGCAAATTTTAAGAAAGGGCTAATAAAAATGTATCTTATTTTTGATAATTTTACAGTTTACAAATCTATTTTTCCTATAACATATCTCCTGAACAACTCTAGGAGATAAATTAACTTTTATTTTATAGAGGGAGAATGACAGCTGAGTTACTCAAGATAAAAGAAGGTAGAAAGATAGTATATTGGAAATTTAAACAACCTGCCTATCCAAGGTCAATGTACTTCCAACTATATTAATGAGATTTTCTTGCAATAAATATCAACACCATAATGGTTTTGCTCTTTTTTTTGTCATCCTCGTGCAAGTAAATATGGGCAAGTTCCTCATCGTAGTCTGGCCATGTGTAATTCGTTTGTGATATGATATCTCTAGATGTACTCCTTTATTCTGACATAAATTTATTTTGAAGTGATAATTACATGCTTTCTTATTTTTTTGATTTTTTAATTAAGAGGACTATTTCAGAGTTTATAATACTAGTTAATTCATTATATAAGCAAAAAAGCATAAGAAGTCAGATAACCAAACTGACAAATTAAATCTTACTAATTCCCTTCTTAAAATAGGACCTTGTGAAGGCCAGATGTGGTGATGCACACCCAGTACTTGGGAGTCTGAGACACAAGGATCACAGGTTCAAAACCAGCCTCAACAACTTAGTGAGACTCTGCAAACTATTGAGACCCTATTTTTAAGTAAAAACTAAAAAGGGGCTGGGGGCTTAGCTCATAGATAGAATGCCTTGGGTTCAATCCTCAATAACACATACATATATACAAACATACACACACAGAAATGGAGCCTGTTATTTATTATTTTCTCTATTTTCCTACCTTCTTTTCTATAATTATTAACTAAATCATTGTCTTGACTTAAAACATTAATTAGAATGCTAAGAGTTTGCCCTTAAATTCTACTTGACCCAGATCAGGACCAATTTGTGACATACTGGAATGTCATCTTCTTCCCTTCCCACTGATCATTGTTCTTCTTGTCCTTCCAGACTCAAATTAAACCCCCTTTCTCCCATGAAACCTTTATGGACACTCCAGATGGTGGGTTTTATACCAGCAGGAGAAAAGTCACTAGATCCGTTAACACATTTGCTCCAACCGACTGTCCAACGTCTTTCTGTCACCTAGTGATGCTCTGGAGGAATGGATCATAGAATTATTTTAAATTTTAATGTGGACAGGGAAAAAGCAGATTTTGAAATGAAGCCCTTCTGCACATTTTGGACTTTGGTTAAGTCCTCTCTGGATACCAAAATTGCAAAATAAGGTGATGATAAGGACCTTTAATGGGCAAGTGACTTAGAAGGACCCACACTGTGGAAGAAAAGTCATTAAAGCTCACCCAATCTTCCCATAATACTTATTTTTGCCCTTACATTTCACCAGTCCCCGCAAATGTTCATGCACAGTCTGCTGGGTCCTCCAGAGCGCTGACAGTAAGTATTTAGTGGAGCAATTTAAAGTGGCCTCTGAAGCACAACACACGTGATGACTGAAATCCTCAGAACCCTCTCAGTGAGAATGGATTTCAGTAGCAGAGAACTTGCTCCATTGTTTCAGGACAGACGTGCTTTGAATTAAGGACCTCAGGTAATGAGTGACTTCAAATTCATAGAGAGGTGTGCATTGTGATGATTTGAGGACTTTCGGAATTTTGGATGACAATTGGAAGCCTGATTAATGAGCCAGGCGTGGTGGCACATGTTTGTAATCCCCCGCGCGTGGGAGGTGGAGAAAGGAGGATCACGCAGGTTCAAAGCCAGCTATGCTGGCTTAAGAGACCCTGTTTCCAAATAAAAAAGTATAAAGTCTGGGAGTGTAGCCCAGAGGTAGAAGGGCTTCCAAGAACCACAGTACCACCAAAACCAAAATAAAACAGAACAAATTTGTTTAATGGATAACTCTATTCTCTGTCTTTAAATTATTCACATCAAATTTTAAAACATTGATAACAATGGCCGTGTTTTAAAAAGCTGAATATATTTGGCTGATTTCTTACAAGATTATAGGAATTCAAAAGTTGAATGTTATCAACTAATAACCATCTCTATATTTTCCTTCATCTTAACTAAGTATGTAAACAGTCCAATAGGAACTAGGTTTTCTTTTTATTTCTTTTTAATTGTAAAATAAACATGTCATCCAGCAATTCTCCTTCCATGATTTCATTTTTTGGTGATAAAGCATCAGGGAATTCTTAAGAACTTTGTAGTCAATATTGAAAAGGCCAACAAACCATCCCCTATCAAAAGCATTTAAAATTACAAAACCTTAACCAAAAATCTATTTAATTGACCTGTGTGTATGATTTTCATGTAAGCAGAGCTTGATGATTGGAAGAGAAATCATTTTTGAGCGATCTAATACTGTATATCCCCTTTAGCTCACTTTTATTTTGTGTGTGGTACTGGGGGTGGAACCCATGGACATTCTACCACTGAGCTACACCCCTAGCCCTATTTTTTATTCTTTATTTTGAAACAGGGTCTCACTGAAGTTGTAAAGTGCCTCAATAAGTAGTAGCTGAGGCTGTATGCAAACTGTGGTCCTCCTGTCTCAGCCTCCCAAATGCTGGGACTAGAAGCGTGTACCACCATGCCTGCCTTTAGCTCACTTTTTAAGGAAAATAAAAGTTGTTTCATAGAAACAACTTACTCTGGCCCCAGTGGCTATTTGCAAGCACACTTGTATATATAGCTTCACTTAATATTTTCTGACCGAGTAAGATAAGATTGTGTTTTACATATTGCCCGTATCTAGATAATGATTAACCTGCCTATCACTGTAGATTACTGCTATTAGGTTGCACTGCAATGATCTCATCGCAGGCACCTGCTCTGTTTTAGTCATCATTTCTAACTACATATGACATTCTCCTGGGCATTTTCTTCAGACATACTGCAGCCCACTTTCTAGCAAGATTATATATCCTTATAATATTAAAAATTTGATGTGTAGCAGCTAGACTTTGGAATTGCCTCATTATTTTTAGAGCTCAGGAAACCTGTTTCCTTACCGGGTTCTTGTCTATGGTGAGCGAAGAATGATACTCGCAGACCGCAGGAAGGGGAGTAAATGGTTTATTGGAAGCAGCAGGGAATGGGGAAAGGTGGCTGAACACCCCAAAGGGGCAGTCAGAACTCTAGGGTCCAGCAGTTGTCTTCAGGACAATACTTGGGAGTAGCCCAAGCTGAATGCCTTCAGTTACCAGCTGCTTTCTTCCAGAGTCCACGCGATCTGCCAGAAAGGAATAGGGAAAAGTGGCAGAACACCTCTAGAGCTGTCGGAGCTCTAGTGTCCAATAGCTGTCTTCAGGTCACTACCCGAGTGTAGCCGAGCCAAGTGCCATCAATTACAAACTACTTTCTCCCAGGGTCCACCCCACCTGCCAGAAAAGTGCAGGTCAGCCCTAGGGGCTCTGGTCAGCCTTGATGTCCAGCAGAGGCCTTCAGGGTCACTACCTGAGAGCTGCCTGGGCCAAAGGCCTTCATTGCACTCCGCCTTCTCTCAAGGCTAACACAACCTGTGAGAGAGAGAAAAGCTCCCCGAAAGGGGAGGGGGTCCCCGAGAGGGAAAAATCCAATTTGTTGGCTGCGCTAGGGGTTTTGCCAGATGTCTGCGTGTCCTCTTTTTGTTTGTGGTGAGTTTGGGATTTTGGGAATTCTGGGAAGCAGCTCTCAGAATTTGCATAGGGTATTTGCAAGTCCTTTGAAGGGTTTCCTTTCAGGAGTGTCAGACTGGCTCCTGGGTTTGTTGATTAGTAAACCGATGGCTTTGTGAAGCTTTGGTTCTTCTTTCTCTGAACCTTGGCCCTTTGCCTCTCAGGAAATTAGGTTTTTTCTACTGAGGCCTCTTCCCTATCTGCCTATTTCCTTTCTATCTCCTCATTAGGATCCTGGACTCACATCTCTGGACAGACTTGCTACTTGTCTTCTCACCATTTCCACCTTGAATTTTTGAATAAAATATTTCCTACTTATAATGCTCTCACCATTATCTTATTTTACTAAATACTTACATTTTTAGATACTTGATACACTATATATTATTCTTTTTAATATATTGGCAAACCAAGACACATGTTTTCTAGTAATTCAGAACTGAAAAAATAACAGCTAGTAAAGTACAGTTATGTAGTGGTTTAAATTTCCCAATTTTTTAGATTTTACCACAGGTGGACACAAATTAGTTGTGTAGCATCTCCAGTCTAATAAAGCTATAGCCTTTTTGGTTTTCCTTATTTTATTTTAATTAAAAGTGTGTGTGTGTGTGTGTGTGTGTGTGTGTGTGTGTGTGTAAGTGTATGTGTGTGTGTGCAACTGAACCTTACCATTTGGACTTTGCACAAGTTTAATCATTGAAAAGCAAATGCTGAGTAACCACCCCAACTTCTACTAAAAACATCCTGTTTTTCTTAATTTTGTTTTACAAGGATTTTTTTTTTTACAAGCAAAGGAAGCACATAACAAAATTGGGGAAAAGCCATAGTATTAATTCTATTTTTATCTCAATTCAGGATTACTCTCTGTAGGAAATTTCAACTGCTGATTAATCAGATTTCACCATTTCCAGTGATGAGGATTTCAACTTTTTTTTTAAAAAAAATTACACATATGACTGGACAGCTCTAATTTTTAGAAAGGTTTGCCCTATATCTAGTTAAAGTAACCTTCCTGAATCTTTTTGCCATTGATCTTAGTCTGTCCACAGAAAAGATCTCAGGAAAATTACAATACTTCCAGCTGATAACCCTTCTTATCTTTAGGGACAGATAACTCATTTGCTTTCAGTACTCTCTTATCTAAAATCCTCACTACATTTAGCTTTTCAATGATATTTTTTTTTAGCTATCTTGCCATTCTGCTCCCTAGCAATGCTCATATTTTCAGCTGCAGCCCCCAAATTTACTCTTTTAACAGATAGTAATGATTCAACTACTTCACGCCACTTAGTGTGCTGAGTATAAGGATTCGCAAAGTAATGTAATGATGTAGGAGGTAAAAATACAAGACCTTTAAAAACACACAGTAGGAATATCTAACCCAGTCAGGGAAAACTTAATGGGGCAAGAAAGTGTATGAAGAAACTATGCTACTGTATGCTGAGGAGGGAGGATTGTTCAAGAAAAAGGGCAAAGCAGGGGCAATGCTCAGAAGCCTGACAAAATGTTACAGACTTCAGGAAGGAAAGGAGTCCCATGTGAGGCTGCATGGTGTGACATCAGGCAGGTGCCATGGTGGAGGGCATTATAATAAGTATTTTTAAGGAGATAGGATTAGAATGCACAAAATGATTTTAAACAGGAGAGCACATATGCTCAGATTTTATTCTAAATAGGTCTCTGTGGTGTCAGATAAAGAGCTGAGAGAAGGGAGAGAGTCTGCATACACGGAGACATAATGGGTTTGATTTATTGGATGGAAGAAGGGGAGGCAAAGAGAAGAAAACTGGGATAAGGCTGTGGATGCTGAGATCTTTCCTGAGAAGGTAGAGCATGCCTGGGAGGAGTGGGTGATGGACAGGGAATGGAGTACATTACTCTAGACATGGTGGGTCAGATAGCACTTACTCTAATTTCACATGAAACATTCATAACATTCCCAGAAGTAATGCCTCCATAATGGAGCCACTTGCATTAAAATCCAACCTACTCAAGCCTGTTTAGAGTAAGCACAAGGTACTTATTGCAACATGCTATGTTTACCTAGTAATTACTACTGTGATAATGTTGTCCATATATCTACTATAGGCTCAGTATAACTAACTGGAAAACAATTACTGCTCCTAATCTTTAAAAGAAATACAGTTAGATGCATGTATCTTTAGCCAAGCAATTAAGATTAGCCATTCACACCCATTCTGGTGACACACACCTATAAGCCCAGTACTTGGGAGGCTGAGACAGTAGAATTGAAGGCTCAAGGTCAGACTCAGCAAGTGCTTAAAAATAAAAATTAAAAGGCAGGTATGTGGTTCATGCCTATAATCCCAATACTTGGGAAGCTGAGAGAGTAGGGTCCTAGGTTTGAGGCCAGCCACAGTAATTTAACCAGATCTTTAGCAATTTAGCTAGACCCTTGTTTTAAATTAAATAAATAAATAAATAAATAAATAGGACTGGGGGTATAGCTCAGTGGTAGAATGTCCTTGGTTTTAATCCCCAGTACCATCAAAAAAGAAAAAGGAAAAAATAAAAATAAAATAAAAAGGGCTGGAGATAAAGCTCAGAGGTAAAATGCCCCTGGGCTCAATCCCTAATAATGAAAGGAAAAAAAAAGAAGATGAAAGAAAGAAAGAAAGAAAAAAAGAAAGGAAGAAAGGAAGGAAGGAAGAAAGAAAGAGAGAGAGAGAAAGAGAAAGATTAGCTACTCACATCTGAAAATGTGCTGAATCACTAACAAGCTGCCAGGCTATCTGGGCAGGGGATATGTCCTTCCTCCAACAGCTGTTGCACACACATAGGCTCTGAGGAATAGCTAATCCTACACTGTATGACCTCAGTTTAATATATTCATTCATATTCAAAGCCTGATTGGAGCAATGTTTTTATTCTTCTTTGGTGAGTTTTACATCCTTTTCATTTTCAATTTTTAGCAAAGTTGAATATTTATTGTTGAACAATCATCTAAATTAGGTCTTGGAAGTTTTGACAGTTTGTACTTCTGATTTGATAGTTTGTAAATCAAAAGTATCAAATCATCTCAACAAGGGCACTGTTACATCCCATACAAATGTACATTTTCTATATTGTTTATGTTATTTATGCCATTATTTCAGGCCTCAAATACATTTCTGATTGACAGTACTATCTCTTTTGTCATTTCTTGTTCTTTTCGATCCAAATATTAGAAAAAAATATGTTTATAGCCAAGTTGTGTGGTATAATCCAGAGATATAAACTTTGGAACCAAAAAGACCTAGGTTTGAACACCCCTTAATAGTTCTGTCGCTATAAGAGAAGTTTCCCATTGTGGATGACCTTCAGTTTGCTCACAAATAAAATGTAATATTATTGACCTTGTAGGGCAGTGTTGAAGTTGATGATAACAAATGAAGTATTTGGCATTATAGTAGCACTGAATTAGAGCAAACGGTACTAATGGTAAATGAAACATTAATATTTTGGAAACTATTGAAACAAAGAGAATGTTCTCTTTCTTTTCTTCTGTTGGAAATTCTGCCAATCTAGTCATTGCAAATGTTAATTATGTTTGATGGTGACTTTTATGAATTGAGAGATAAAATATCTCCAAACACCACTGACTGAAATTTAAAAACTAGCTACTTAAAAATCACTAAGAGGCAATTTGGACTAATTATTGTTGCCTGTGATATAACTAAATACAATATACTCAGTGATGTCTGGAGGTGAAGTTTTAGTTATGAGATCAAAGACTAGAACCCTCAAAGACTCAAAAAATTTCTAATTACAAATTTGCCTTTAACCTCCTAACCAGGAAAATCAGGATTCGATGAGAGGCTCTAAAAATTAATTTAAAGTTAATTAACTTTGCATAAATGGTACAGTTTGTGAGTGGAACATGATTTCTTTTTTAAAAAAATGATATTTTAGACAATTTGTTTACACACAAATTGATACACATAGGTCTCTGAGACTGAAGGATAAGTGCTACTATTACAATTATGAACAAAAATTAAGCAACAATTGAAAACTTTTCTTTAATAATTCTCAGCATCTTTTCTAACTGATCTGTTCTTTTGGTAGCAGTGGCCTTGGGTTTTAAGCAGTTTCCTCCTGTGAGACAGATGTGTTGAAACATGTATGGGGAGCCATGTGCCTTTTTAGGTGAAACAAAAAGAAGGTGAAACCCCACCCTGCACATGAGCCATTATGGAAATATTTTAGGTACTGCAAAAAGCAAGAAGCTTAATGCCTTATGTAATGATTAAAGTGAGAACTATGAAGAGGGCCACATCTGGGTGTGAACTCTTAACCTGCCTTCTTGCTGCTTGTTAAGAGCTTGGCATATGAATGGTATGGTTTTTGAAATGACGATGTAGGATCCATATTTTTTTGTTTGGTTGTCACTTATATACTCCTGTTTTAGCTATAAAACTTTTGGCTTTTTGTTGTTATTTCATGCAGATGCAGTGAGGGAATAATTTTAAAGAGCAAAACCAAAAACAATTGTTTGCTCAAAGTCAGGAAATGTGGATTTTAATTTCAAATCGCCCATGATATCTCTCTCTCTCTCTCTCCATATATATATATATATATATATATATATATATATATATATATATATGATATAAGATGACCAACCTAATGTCTTTGAGTTTTATTTTCTCAATCTGTGAAATAAAGCACTATGATAAGATGACATCCATGGTCCTTTCCCTGTGTTTAAATCTCATAATTTTATGGTTATTTTTATATACATACTTATTTCTATCTACACAGGTTAATAAACCACATAACTCATTACTTATGATGTTCCATCAATTCTTTTGTGTATTACAGCTTATTTACTTTAGAAAATATGAAAATCAATATACTAATACTAACAATTTTATCGTTATTTCCTTCCACATTTAGTGCCATTTAACAGTCAATTAAAATTCCATTTTAAGTCTGATGTTTCATAAGAGACCATTTGAATGTCCACTCCCAATTCTGCCTTTATATAGCTTTTATCTGGCATTCTATGCTTTTGAGAAAAATGTCATGTTGAGGAATAAAGTGGTGAAGAAAGACAATAAGGGATCTTGTCCTGACTTCCACTAATTGAGTGACCTTGGGTCGCCATTTTGCCTTAGGCCATTTCTCCTCCACTAGAAAATGCAGGCTTTGTGGTTGGAGACTTTTGATTTTATCTGGGTCTATCAGAACTGTAGGACCTGAAAATAGAAAGTAGATTCAGTACATGTACTGAATACATATCCTTTTGTACTGAAGACTGAACTCACTGAGTCATTCTACCTCCATGCTATACCCCTAGTCCGATTTTATTTCTTACTTGGAAACAGGTTATCAGTAAGTTGTGGAGGGTCTCATTAAGTTGCCATGGCTGGCTTTGAACCTGCAATTCTCCTGTCTCAGCCTTCCAAGTACTGGGATTACAAGTTTAGCTCAGAGGTAGAATGCCTCTGGGTTCAATCCCTGTCTGTCTGTCTGTCTGTCTGTCTGTCTGTCTCTCTCTCTCTCTCTCTCTCTCTCACACACACACACACACACACACAAAGATAGATGTGGGTTTATAGCTCAGGTTTACTACTCAGCCAACAAAGAATTCTACAGAAATGCCATAATTTCTGTAGAATGCAATGTTTTTATTTGGTGCAGTAATGTACACCTTATGTGAATGTTAAATAAGGATTAAATGAAATAATAATAATATAGTTATTGGCACATGATAGTTTTCTAGTAGTTTCCTTTTCCCTTTCATTTTAAACATAAAAGTCAATTGAACTGGCATTTTATACCTATAATTATGTATAAATTTGAAAGAGAAACTGATTTCTAGTCTTTTGAAGCTGAACTAGTAATATTATAGCTTCTAGTAACCATAGGCATTATTTAGTCAGACTCTACATCTAATTTTTGGCCTTGTTTCTTACAACTAACTGTAAGAGTCTAGGTTCCTGATTATATGGTCAGTTTTACTTATCCTTCTATTAGCTACTTAAAAGTGGTTAGACATCTGTTTAAGTTTCATGTCATTTTTACAGGCTAGGCCCTAAAATAATAATTTTGTGTGATTCATAGCCAAATTTCCAATTAAAGAATGAAAGTTTTAATCTTACTTTCATCCATGATCCAAAAGGAATTTTTTTCTTGTCATCACAAATACATGATAGTATATAGTTTATCCATCTTTGAAGTCTTTGCCAAAATCTTGGGAGGCCAACAGGTTTTATAAGTTTCCATTAAAGGCAGACATTTCAATTGGACCTACAGCATTTTAGGACATTTTGTTTATTCATGCATCCATTTAGTATAAATTTAACAATAAATTAATAAACTAAGAAAAAAGTTATGTTCCCAGAAATGTACATATCTATTTTATACATGTATGTATATGTATAAAATTGAGATTTATTGATACATTTTAGGCTAATCTAAGTTTATTTGTAATTCTCTAATGATTATCCAGCTACCTTTCCATATTGGTGAAATCAGTATAACTTATGTTTATTTTGCATTTTATACAGAGTCTTACACATTTATACTAATCTCTTTTTGCTCACACAGCTTTAGGCTTCTATATAAGCAGAAATGAGTGATTTTAGAAGGGAATAAGGTAATGTTCTTTCCAGCCATGAAATTCCATGACTCTAGAACAAGTTTAAGTGAATTCAACTTGATCTATATAGCAATCATGTCTCTTGTTTCTCTTTGCATTTGTTCTTCACAGAGCACAGTATTTATACTTTTGAATGTTATTTAAAGAACACACACATCAAAATTTTCTTTTATTCACTTACTCAGTTAGTAGGCTGTGAGTGCTGGCTATATGTAATAGGTACTGGAGGTTCAGGGGTGAAGAGAAGACAGTTCCTACTCTTTTGGAGTCACATACTATAGTGGGAACTAGTGTGGAAAGGAGACATTAATCAATCTTTTCTTATCTCTAATATAAAATTTGTGAGTTTGTGTTCTTTCAAAAAGAAGAGAAACAACCTGTAGTGAGTCAACTGTGCTATATTTGGCAAAATACATCCATATACTTCCAATGTATTTAGTAGGCATTAACTACAAAGCAAAATATTTTCATAGAAACAATCTTATTGCAAACCACTGGTTAGTCTCAAAGGAGATGTGTAACACTAAAGCTATAGATTTTGGGATAAGTATCAAAAGGAGAAAAAGTCATATTTTTCTGTTTTATACTGCAAAACTGTGCTGTTATTAATGAATTGTCATTATTCTGATTTAATGTCAGTTAAAAGGACTTGGTTACAATTCAAATTATATTTTAAGCTTTTTATGCTTCTTATCTTTTCAAATTAATCAATAATAGCCATTTGGATTGATTTTTCTCACATTTTTCTTTATGATCCTATCATCTTAAATATTTAAGGAAGAGTATGGACAGTAATGTGAAAAATGACTTTGCACTATATAGCTCTTCATCATAATCATCTATCTAAATTGAGTCTAAAGAAAAAATATTGAAAATATAATTACTGAATCCAATTTCTGTGCTAGGTGTGTTGGGACAAAATAGATCTCAAAAAGCTAATAAGTGAGCTTGCAAACTAGTTTAAAGAAACAAAACAAGGCTATTAGGATAGTTAACAGACAAAATAAGAAATATATAAATATAGAAGTTGCAATTTGACAGTAGATGATTCAGTGTTGTATGAATGATGCCAGACTTGGAAGGAGAAGTCTTAGATTGATGATTTTGGGACTTTATGAAAGAGTTGGAGTTTGGTTTAAGTATACCTTATGGGAAATCATGTAGGCAGGACATTTCAAGTTTATTATTTTGGTCCGTTAGATTAGTGTAGATGGTTAATACAGATCAATGAGCATTCAGGCTGGTGGAGGCCACTGTGTGGATGGGCCATAATGGGAAATTCTGAATTTGTTTTGCAAAGTAGGAATTATTGGCATTGTGTGATCTGGAGTATGATGTGATGAGGCCCGGTTTTGCACCATGCAATTTGGAATGAGGAATAGCATAAAGGTCAGTCAGTTAAGAATCCGATGAAATAGCGTAGGAATGAGCAAGAGGAAAAGAACTGGGGATGACAGAGCAAGGGATTCGAGAAGGTTAACTGGTGAGGTGTTGAGCCAAATGAATCCCTTGATTGCTTGAATCATTGATTGCCATGGGAGGGTATGAGCTGAGGACATGTGGAGAGAAAAACAAGAATCTAAGTATAGCTAATTGAGGAATTGGGAAACCTGGGGAAGCGACATGATTTTATGGTGAAAATGAAGTTAGTTGTATACATAAATATAAGGGTTACTTACCTACATCATAACACATTCAACAAATGCATGGACTGCATTTAGCATGTGCATTGCTGAGGTTTATTATAGCTACGTGCTATGACAAAACACTTGTACACAAAAGCTCAAATTCAAAAATAAAAAACTAAAACTCTGCACCAAAGCCAAGCTTGGTAATTCATTTGGTAAAGTTCTCATCAAGGTAATCAATGGCTTATAGATTCATCTCTGTAATGGCAACTAAAGAACATCAGATTTATTAAATAAATGAGATGCATAAGAAACCAGTTCCCTAAAGATGTGAGCATTTAAAAACTAGTTTAAACAAGTTAGCTACTCAATTGTATTTGATATTGAGACCTCATTAGTAATATAGTTTTTCAGTTAGAGCATGAAATTACAGATATTCTAAGGAAAGATTTAAAGGACTAAAATGCCCTGTGTTCATTTAAAGTTGCATTGTTTTGACTTTGATTTTTTTTTTTTTTTACTTGCAATTAAACCCAGGGCCATTCTACCTCTGAGCTACATCCCCATCCCTTTTTATTTTTATTTGGAAACAAGGTCTTGCTAAGTTGTTGAGAGTCTCTCTAAGTTACTGAGGCTGGTCTTGAACCTGCGATCCTCCTGTCTCAGCCTCCCAAGTACTGGGATTACAGGAATGTACCACAATGCCTGACCATTACTTTAATTTTTGATTTGGCAAATTATTTAAAACATAGGTATTTGTAGCACGATTCCTGAAAGGAAATCTCTGAGTTAAATAGACTATGCATTTTCATTTCCACATTGTCATTGCATAGACTTAGAGGAAAGAATAGTAATATCTTAAGTATAAAGGAGTTATTACACATGTTCATAAATTTTTGATTTGGAGGTCACAGTTTGAGAAAGACTATGCAACATTTACCTTTTTCTATTTTCTATCTTTTTCTCCTGAGAACCACATGATTCTGGCATATGAGATACAGGCAAATTCTTAGACAAACCTAAAGTAGACCAAGTAGTTTCTGAAGCTTCCATCTCTCTCTATTATTATTTTCTTTGTGGCACTGTGGATTGACCCAGAGGCATTCTACCTCTAAGCTACACTCCAACCCTATTTTATTTTATTATTTTATTTTATTTTATTTAGAAACTATGTTGCTGAGAGTCTCACTACTTGTGGAGGCTGTCCTTGAACCTGGGATACTTCTGTCTCAGCCTCCCAAGTACTGAGATTACAAGTATGTGCCACCACACCTGGCTTGAAGCTTTCCTCTCTGAACACAATTTTGTATCCGTTTTCCTGATTGCCCTAGAAGAAATCACAACTATTCCCAACACGAAGTTTCCCCTATGTTCTTAAATTCTTTTCTCCTCTCTTCCCCCAAAGGGCTCTTTGTCCAGTCCTCTCTGCTCTTTGGTTTTTGTAACATAAATAGGATTCATCTTTTAAGAAGCAGAGACCTCTTATCCTGACCTTCCAAATGCTCCACTTCCAAGGTCCGTCTGCCCTTGTGTTTAGATTCTCAACAGTCACTCAACCCAATTCCATTTGGCTTTCACCAGCGTCCTCTAAGATCATTGTGTGCCTGACCCAAACACGCTTTTCTCTCTCTTGTCTGTCTTCATCTCTCAGCTGCATCTGAACATGCTGGAAATCCTCTTCTTGAAACCTTCTTCCCCTGTGGCCTTTTTATTCCTCACTCTTTGCTTGGGTGACTTCTCGGTATTCTTGGCTAGTGGCTCCATGTCCCCCTCTCCTCACTGAGTGCTGACTTCCCAGGGCCCAAATGTTTAGAAATACTAAATATTAAACTAAACTGCGTGCCTCTCAGCCTCCCCTCTTTAGTTACCTACTCTCTTTGCATCACTTCAGCCTTTACAGGTGGAATTAATAATCTTTTATATTAAATATAAACAACTACATGTTTTTGTGTTTATTAAATTTGAGGCACTTTAAACCTGTTGTTCAGATTAAACTACCCCGAATTAAAAAGGATAGCCCAAGATCGTGTAAGTATTGCAACTCTTCAAAATGAACTTAAGATTCCTTAACTTAAACTTCCTTCTTTACCAAAATACTTCCCTTACACTTGCATCTGCATGAAAAGCAATTCCATATGTATTGTCATATTCACTTCTTCCACTGTGCTGTAAGGCCATGAGTTCTAGCTGGGTGTGGTGGTATAAGCATGGAATTCTAATACTTAGGATGCTGAGACAAGAGGATCCCATATTCAAGGTCAACCTCAGTAATTTAGTCAAGTTAGTGAGGTTCTCAGCAACCTACAATACTGTTTTAAAACAAAGATTTTAAAAGGGCTGGGTGTGTAGTTCAGAGGTATAAAGCCTCTGGGTTCCATTTCTTGTTACACACAATCAATCAATCAATCAACAAATCAACCAACCAATAATAAATAATTATTCAAGTATACAAGCACAAAGAACACATTTATCTTCTCCCAAAAAATAAATTACATGAGATTGTAGTGGCAATATCTATGTGGTTCTAAAGGAAAAAATATAATCCAAAGTATTTTTCCCAGCCCAACATTTTTATATAAATTATAGATATTCTCAAACATGAAGACATTCAGAAAGAGGTTTTCATAAGGCCTTCTAAAAATGAAATGATGAAATTCAGCTAGCATAAATTAAAACAAAAAGAGACTCAGGATGAAGAAAATATGGTTAAAAAAAGATTGTTTATGAGGATCTATTTACCAATCACTAGATGTTTTTAAAAAGAATGTGAATCATAAATACTGAAATCTAAGGATTAAAACAATAAAATTCAGGAGTGAGGGAAGAAGTTCTATAGCATAGTCATTAATAATTACATTTGAAATATTGGCTAAAACAATGTTCTCTGTTAATTTTTATGATAAGGGTAATTTTTAGAAAGCTGTTACTTCTTTGTTGAAGAAACATTTATTTAAACTTTGCCAACATCTGAAATTTAACTTCAGTATTTTTCCCATAAAATTGAAGAAATACTAGAGTACTTATAAAAACTAAAATGTTTTAAGTGGGATAAGCCCATTAAGTTAAAAATAACAAGTCGGGCATAGAGGAAAATGCCTCTAATCTTAGTACTTGGGAGGCTGAGACAGGAGGATTGCAGGTTTGAGACCAGCCTCAGCAATGTAGTTAAGACTCTCAGCAACCTAACAAGACCCTGTTTCAAAATAAAAAAAAAAGAAGAAAAAGAAAACAATCACCCTTATTTGATGTTCAAGCTAAATGTATAAAACCATCAAGAAAACTAAAAGTATTTTTTTCTTAGAATGGATGAAAGCTTAATAAATAGCTCATCTTATTTCAGTGTAAATTAATGATGACATCTACCTATGAAGTGCAAAATTTCACCACCAGGACAGTAAATAGACAAATACAGGGAAGTTGGGAAAAAATAAAATAAATAAAATAAAATAGGGTCATGGGTGTAGCTAAGAGGTAACATGCCTTTGGGTTCAATCTGCGGTACCAAAACAAATAAAAATAAAGCCAGGCGTGGTGGCATATGCTTGTAATCCCAGAACTTGGGAGGCTGAGACAGGAGGATCATACAGGTTAGAAGCAAGTCTCAGCTACTGAGTGAGGCTCTAAGAACTTAGTGAGACTCTGTTTTTAAATAAAGTATAAAACAGGTCTGGGAGTATAGCCCAGATGTAGAAAAGCCCCTGGGTTCCACCCCCAGTACCACAAAAAATAAATAAATAAAAATAAAAATAAAGATTAAAAATAACCTGGACTGGGGATGTGGCTTAATAGTAGAGCATGTGCCTAGCATGAGTGAAACCCTGGGTTCCATCCATCCTCAGTGCTGCAAAAACAAACACATAGCTAAATATGTAACTTAATACCTATTCTTCTATATGTATTTATGTAAAGAGAACTATCTAGAAAAAGATTCATTTGGTTATGATGGTTTTATTTGGGTAATAGTATTTCTTGGTTGTCTTAATTGTAGTGTATTTTGTTGGAATTTTAACAAATGTCTTATTTTTTGTGAAGAGTAGAGTCATTATATTCTATAAGTTGCTTAAAATGCAGAAAAATATCTAGGGGCAAAAAAAAACTATAAAATCAGAAATTATTTACATAGCTAAGTGATAGTCTGGAATAGTCATATTTACAGCTTTAAGATATAGTAATTTCTTCAGTCTTTTAAAAGAATATTGCAACACAGTAATGGAGATCAAAAGTCTTGCTGCCCTTATGTAGTTATGATTTGTATTATAATCGGCTCACTTCTTACTTTCTTGTCAAATAATCATATTTAGTTTCATCGCAATGTGAATACTGATAAAGTTCTTTAACAGTACTCTTGTGACCAAAATCTGGTGAAATCTCTTAGAAACTCCATATTTTATGAGTTTCCATGAATAATCCTATTACTTAACTAAATATACCTAGGAAGATTTTATTTTATTTTATTTTATTTTATTTTATTGTGGTACTGGGGATTGAACCCAGAGGCGTTCTACCTTTGAGCTATACCCCCAACACCCCCCAAACTGCCTTTCAAAATTTGAAACAGGGTCTTATTAGGTTATTTAGACTGAACTTGAACCTGCCAGCCTCCTGTCTCAGCCTCCCATGTACTGGGATTACAGATGTGTGCCACCATGCCTGACTCTTAGGAAGTTTTATTTAAAAAAATATTGTTCAGCCAGGCCTGGGGGCACATGCTTGTAATCCCAGTACTTGGGAGGATGAGACAGGAGGATTGTGCAAGTTCAAAGCCAGCCTCAGCTACTTAAGTAAGGCTCTCAGCAACTTAGTGAGACCCTGTTTCCAAATACAATATAAAATAGGTCTGGGAGTGTAACCCAGAGATAGAAAGCCCCTGGGTTCCATCCCACATACCACAAGCAAATAAATAAAAATAAATAACTAAATAACTAAAAATATTGTTCACTTAAGGAAGCTTGTGTGATTAAAAACAATTGTACTAAATCTTCCACATGTTGGCCCAATCTTAAACTTTGGGGATTATTGGAGAGAGTTGGAAAGTTAAGTGCTTTTACCTGGAGAAGCCCCTTTGGATATCATATTTAAATTTGTGGTTAGCGTGATATAATACACTGATATCCCATAGTTGATAGATGATAAATTTGAAAACTGTCCTGGAATGCTCACAGTTCAGTATACTTCAAAAGGGCCATCCCTTCCAAGTGGGTGATCCAGTGTAAAGAGAAGAGAAGCAGAGCTGAAGGCCAGGGCCTCTGTTCCCAGAGAGGCTCAGCAACTTCTTTACTTCATTTAAGCCCCGGCTCAAATGTCAATCTCGCAGGGAGACCTTATTTACATCTGCAAACCTATTACCTGCTCCACTGGCTCTTTTCCCATAACACTTATTACCACCTAGCATACCATGCAATTAACTTATTTATTGTGCTTCTTGTTGTTTTATGTCTCTCAAACTACAGGGGAAAAACTCAAAAAACCCAAAACCCAAACTTGTGATTAGGTAAAGATCTTTCTCAGTTTTGTTTACCAATGTATTCCATTGGCCTAGGGGGATTTCTGGCACACAGCAGACCCTATCAATGCTTAGTCTTTTGTTTTGCTTTGTGGTACTGGGAATTGAACCCGCCCAAAGCCTTTCTTAATTTTTGTTTTCAAACAGGATCTCACTAGCTTGCTGAGAGTCTAGCTACTTTGCCTAGGCTGTCCCTGAACACTGTGACCCTCTTGTCTCAGCCTACCAAGCACTGGGATTACAGGCAAATGCCTAGTTTCTTAACAAATTCATTACTATTAAATTAAGTGTCTCTACTCCCATGACAAGGCAGGATCGTTTCGTGGACTCAGTAGTTATACTGACCGGGTTTTGTTTCTGGCTTTACTATTTCGTCATCTCTAAAAATTCTGATAATACTAGGTTTTGTGAGGATTAGAGTGGTATGATTGGATTGGATAACCAATGACATATTAGATGCTCAGTAAAGATCAATGCTCTCTTTAAGCTATGAACAAATCTCCTATTTTATTTATTTTATTTTATTTTATTTTATTTTATTTTTTTGGTGGTACTGGGGTTCCTGGAAGCCCTTCTACCCCTGGGCTACACTCCCAAACCTATTTTATACTTTTTATTTGGAAACGGTCTCGTAAGCCAGCGCAGCTGGCTTCGAACCAGCGCAATCCTCCTGTCTCCGCCTCCCAAGCATGGGGATTACAAGCGTGCGCCACCATGCCCGGCTATTTATTTTATTTTTATTTATTTTATTTTATTTTTTGCAGTACTGAGAATGGAACCAAAGGGCATTCTGCCTCAGAGCTATACTTCCAGCGCCCTTTTTTATTCTTTATTTTGAAATAAAGTCTAAGTTGCAGAGGACCTCGCTAAGTAGCTGAGGCTGTTTGAAAACTGTGATCCTCCAGTCTCAGCCTCTCCAGTTTACAAGCGTGTGCCACCACAGCCAGCGATAAACCTCTTTTTTTAAAAACAAAACTTCCCGCCGGGCGTGGTGGCGCACGCTTGTAATCCGCGCGCTTGGGAGGCGGAGACAGGAGGATCGCGCAGGTTCGAAGCCAGCCGCCCGCGCTGGCTTAGGAGACCCTGTTTCCAAATGAAAATGTAAAAATAGGTCTGGGAGTGTAGCCCGGAGGTAGAAGGGCTTCCAGGAACCCCAGTACCACAAAAATAAATAAATAAATAAATAAATAAATAAATAAATAAATAAAAACAAAACTTTCCTTGAGTTCCTTAGGCTTTACCTCTCCTTCTGCCTCTAGGGAGACAAACTTCTTGAGAATTATAGGGAATTCTCCAACTCTCCTCATTTCTTCTTGTGCACTGCAGTCTGGTTTTGCCTCCAGTCACTCTTTTCCAATGGCTTTTTATTAAATTACCAATAATCCAATAATTTCAAGTCCATTCGTCATTTTTAAGTCCTTAATCTCTCTGTAATATTTGACACTGTTTGCCATATTGACCTTGCAATTCTTACCTTTAATTTTTGTCACACTCTCTGTGCCTTCCAGATTCTCTTACACTGTTTCTAATTTTCTTTTTATATAAACTCTGATCTTTCCAGGACCCATGCCTTAGAAGCCGATTCTTATTCTCTTGATCTTTTTTATGCTTATAGTCCAAAACTCTCAATCATACACTGATGACTTTCAAATCAGTGTCCTGTGCTGAGGATATTGCTTGATCTTTTAGATGTCTGTGTTTAAGATTTTTTTTTTCTGAACATTTCTGGAATGTCTCAGGATCATATCATACTTAACATGTTCTAGTATGAATTTTCATCTTTCACTTTCTGAAACTTATCATGTAATCTTTAACACCCAACCAATCCCTAACTACTGCCATTTTTATCTTTTAAATATCTCTACAGTGTAGCCCACATCTCCATTGTCATCAATACTTCTTTCTTAGGCCTTTATTTATTTA
This sequence comes from Muscardinus avellanarius, assembly GCF_963383645.1. NCBI lineage: Eukaryota > Metazoa > Chordata > Mammalia > Rodentia > Gliridae > Muscardinus > Muscardinus avellanarius. The sequence continues at coordinate 54,546,791 of NC_137787.1, read as the reverse complement.
TTTATTTATTTTTGTGGTACTGGGAATGGAACTCAGGGGCATTGCACCTCTGAGCTATCCCCCCAGTCCAATTTTTTAGTCTTTTTAAATTTTTTTTAAAGAGTCTCACTGAGTTGTGAAGGGTCTCACTAAGTAGCTGAGGCTGTCAGTGAACTGTGATCCTCCTGTCTCTGCCTCCCGAATGCTGGGATTATAAGTGAGCACCACCACACCCGGCCTCTTACGCCCTTATTATTTCCATGTTTTATAATAACCATATCAGACTTACTATGTCAACTTTGATCTCCTACCTCTTTTTCCAACAAAGTTATATTCCTAAAATATGCATCTGATCACATCAACTCCCTACTTAATCTCCTTAAACATTCTACCCAAAGTGAAAGAAAAGGTCCACGCTCATTTGTGTGACATCTAAATTTCCCTTTGATAAATTAATTCTTCACCCTGCTCTAATCACTCTAACTTTTCTGGGGACTAGAACACGGCATTCTATTTTATAAATCGTTCCTATTTTTCACACTGTTCTCTCTTCCTGCAGGGTTCTTCTGATCTTCCAGAGGCTAACTCCTTCTCCTTTGTCAAGATTCATATTTAAAATTAGAAACCCTTTTAGAACTCCAGGCTAGACTGGGTGCCTTCCTTGGGTGTCATTTGACCCTGTAAATTCACTACAACACACTTATGCACTACTTTGTTTATTCAAGGAAACACTTTTGAATGCCTATTATGTCTAGGAAACTGTACTACTTAAGAAAGAGGCAAAAATCCCTCTTGTATAGAGCATAGTCTTTAGGAAGAGAAGATAAATGTTTAGTGAAGCACACCCAGGTTGATAAGCTTATGATAACTATGGAGAAATGATATGAAGGGGAATTAAAAGTTGCCATCAGAGTAGAAAATAGACAAACGTAGCCTAGTCTAGAAGGGCAAAGAGTAGTTCATCATGAAGTTAACATTTAAAGTACAAAGTGAGGGGGAGAAATTGTGTAGAGATTTTTAAGTAGAACACATGTAAAAGTCTGGAAGTGGGAAAGAAAATGATGGTGTTGAAGAGCAACAAAGCCTTTGAGAATGGAGGAGAGAGAACAGAAAATATGAGATGAGGTTAAGAATTAATTCACTGCTTTTCAAGTCGATTGAGAGATGTAAAGGCAAATTGTAGATTCCAAACTTATAAAAAAAAGTATAATTCCTAAAATGATTAGATTTTTCCTGAGAAATAAAATAAAATAAAATGGTAGACTAGAAAAATCAAGATGTATAAAGGTATCTCTACCAGTCTCACTAATATGAAGGGAAACACACTAAGGCCTGTGTGCATGGCTTCGAACCTTACTATGATGTATAGTTACAACACACCAATAAAAGTACAAAGAAAAATTAGTCATATCCCCATGGTTGTCAGTACTTATCAAGAATGCAGTGAAGGTTCGCTGGGTTGAACTGTATTTTTTACACACCTTAACATACTAATTATTATACAACCTTGTGATTTCACAGAAGCGGTTCTTGCTCTCCTGGTGAGAAAGGACTGCATTTCATCTTGCTTTGTATTCTCAGTACTTACCCCAATGCTTGGCACGTAGGGGTCGCTCAATAACTCCTTTGAGAGGGAATGAGAAGTGACTACATGCTCATTCCCACATCTGTAAATAGCTCAGTTGACTGTGCATCTGAACCCTTCATCACTCCACGATTTGCTTCCTCCCGTTCCCTGCATGAAACAGAGTGCCTGGTTTGCATGAATGGCTGAATGAATGATTTTTCATAGTGGTTATTATATAAAGCTAGAATTAAAATGCAGATGTCTAAGTAAGACAGTTTTTTTTTACAATATTTCATTAGCTCTTAGTAACTGTTCAATTTAGTCTTAGTTTTCAATGAATAAGCTTTTGACTAGTCAAATAATCACCTCAGTAATAAAAAAAAAAAGTGCTGCAAGGAATTATGTGTCATTTTCTTCTTTACAGAATTTACCTCTTCACATTTTTGCTGCCAATTCTAAGTGCCCTGGGGGAGGGGGGAAAAGCTTAATTTGTTTCTGACTAATTCCAGAATGAAGTGGCTATAAAGACACATGCTCTATGTACTCATTTCATTGTGTTGCTAATTACTTTTTTTTTTTTGCTCATTCACACAAAAGAATTGTGACTAAGAGGTAGATGGGAACACACATTCTCCAAACAAGTCCTTTCAAGACACTAGATGAGAAAAATGGAGCTACAAATTCAAAAGAAACTGAGTATGAGTATATATGGTAGCACAAGTGCTACTGTCTCCTCTTACAGTCTGCAGCTTTAGCTCTATGGTTTCTTCTCCTGTAGACTGAACGGTTCTGAGCAGACTGATTTTAATTACTGATTTTACCATTCACCATTTTATTTGCCTCTTTGATTGACTATATGTTAAAGCTAATGGTAACTAATCAATAGTGTTGTTAAAATGATCAGATAGGATAACATAGGTTAAAATATTCATCATAGTTCTGAAACAAAATAAATACTTATTAAGTAGTAGTTATTATATTATTATTATTATTTATTGCCCATTTCCATATGCATATTTAAAATTCCTGAACATTTGAAATACAAAATTACTACACAGGCATACTCATGCTTAATTCTGCTTCTCTCTGCATAAATATAGTTTTTACTACTTTAATAAGAGAAATAATTAACACATATTTGTCTAGATGATAATCTCTTAGCTATCTCTGTGTATTGCACAGTCAACATTTTATAATTCTAAATTTGTTGGCAACAAAGAAAATGCAACAATTCTAACTTCCACTCCATGATGAAGTTTTTGGCCTACAGTCATCGTGCGTGTAGCGCACGTTATTTTAGAAAGGCGCTCTTTCTAAATAAGTATTGAGCTGAGTGTGGTGGCACACGCTGGTGATCCTAATAATTTAGAGGCTGAGACAGGAGGATCCTATGTTGGAGACCAGCCTCAGCAACTTATTGTTTCAAAATAAAAATGAGTGTGGGGGGATGTAGCAAGGAGATAGAATGCTTCTGGGTTCAATCTCTATTGCTCCACCCCCAAAGAATAGGGAGTATTATTAAGTGGTTCATTTAAAAGACTTAAAAATACACTTTCAAGGTAAACTCACCAGAGGTCTATGTTTTATCCTGTATTTCTATTATGACAGCATGTCTTAATGAAAATAAAGTTATATGCATTCAATTTTTACAAGCAACATAAAAATGAAAAAAAAAGATATTACAAGACTTGAATTTCAAAGTATAGATCTGTGAGAATTATATTGGAGAAGTTAAATATCAGAACAAATTCAGGCTTGAAAATAAAACACCATAAAACATATATATATATATATATATATATATATATATATATATATATTATATACAGAGAGAGGGGGGGGGAGGTATTTTAAATTCACAAGGAGCAAGAAAAAAAGGGAGGGGCATGTCCAGTTAATTTAAGATATTATAGTCTTAGCTTAAAACAAATAAAAACCTCTAAAAGACAGGTATTCAACTTACATATTCTTCCACATTTTTCTATAAAAATATTCTCTGCGTGAGGATGGACCTGAACATTACTTAAAGAGAATTAAAGCCAAGCTCAGTAATAAAGTAAGAGCTTTTTGTTATTTAAGTTCAGGTTTCCAGGCTCATAAAAAATATATATAAAAGAAATGCAATTATCATCAAAGAGCTATTGATGTTGACATTTAAGATGCAAGTAAAATAAGTGAGCTGCCAGAATGCTGTAGGTAAGAAATATGAGTGTTTATAGCCAAGAAAACATTATAAACTTATAAATTTAGAAACTGTGAACTGTAAATCTGATCTTAATTTGAAGCAAGATCTATTTCATATATCTGAGTGATCTAAAATGTTGATTCTTGCCCAGCGTGGTAACACATGCCTGTAATCCTAGTACCTGGGAGGCTGAGAGGAAGATTTTGGGTTGAAGGCCAGCCTCAGCAACATAGGGAAACTATCATCAACCGATTGAGAGCCTGCTTCCAAACAAAAAAGAAAAAGTTCTGGTGGTGTAGCCTGGAAGTAGAATGCCCCCAGGTCCACTTCCTAGTACTGAATAAATGAATAAATAAATAAAGAGATAAATAAATAAGTTAATTAAAATGTTAATTTCTAGACATGAGTAGGTTCATTAAAATGAATTTTTTTACAATTTTATTTCTATTATTTTATTAGATTACTACATTAACTATTCAAGAGAATGCTGAAGCCAAGCCATAGATATATCAGTAAACTATTTGGCAAATATCTTTTGATAACTATTTATCTGTATATTGTGGTATTGGGGATTGAATCCAGAGGCATTCTACCTCCAAGCTATACTCCCAGGATGGATCATTTGGAAACAGGGTCTCACTAGGTTGATGAAAGTCTTACTAAATTGTTGAGGCTGGTCTTGAACCTGTGATTCTTGTGGTTCAGTCTTCCAAGTACTGAGATTACAAGCGTGCACCACCATGCCTGACTGTACTAGTTTTCAATACCAAGTAACAGTGTATAATTCTCCACACCATCGCCAGTATTTATGGTTTGTATTCTCAATGATTGTTCTTCTAACTGGAGTTAGATGGAATCTCAGTGTAGTTTGGATTTGAATCTCCCTGTTTGCTAATGATGTTGAACATTTTTCATATATTCATTGGCCATTTGTATTTCTTCTGTTGAGAAGTGTCTATTCAGTTCTATTGCCCATTTTTGGGGGGTTGGATTATTTGTTTATTTATTTATTTATTTATTTATTTATTTTAGTGTTAAGTTTTTTACGTTCTTTGTATAGAAAGACTTCTTATTTTACCTGGATCGAATCTTTCAATCTTATGCTCAAATTGGAGTTTTTTGGCATACTTGAAAATGTTTACAGCACATGTGCAGTATCTAATCAGTGATACAGTCACACGGCGAAGATTGTAAAAACATAATATCTTCTCTTTATCTAAGATTCTCTAAAATTTCTAAAAACAAAATGTCAATCATTATTTTTAGGTAAGAACTTCATGCAAAGATCTCTTTTTATTAAAATTGTACCAAATGTAGCCTTTGTTGTATATAAAGTATATGAGACAAAACAATATAATAGAAGGAAATTCTTAAAAAGAAATCATGAGTAGACCAAACAGGTCATGTAGCATATAGTCTTTCATATGATATAGGGTTGCCCTTCATCCTGCCAAGCAACAGATTGTCTAAATATTTGCTTACTCCCCCAGTTTGATATAATCTGACAAGATTTATTCCATCTTTGGCAGTTTATAGTGCTTATAGTTTAATTCCCAATGTATTCAACTGCATTCTTTCCATATTATGTGCTTATTACATGTGTTTCTATTTTATTTTTTCTCCAAAAATTATGTGAACGTCTGGAAGTCTAGTTTAGTGGTGTCTTTTCTTTATCATTTTTTTATATATGTCTCTTCCACTTACCTGTCAACATATACTATTTAACACAGTATTTTGAGTTAAATGTGATATTTAGAGCATATAGTTGTATTCACTGAAAAGGACTTACTAGACTAGAATAAAAAAAACATGAAATTTGATGAAATATCAAAGAGAATTAGTAATGAACACTTCATGACACTTGTTCAATTAAAATTAAGTATGCAGCTGGACGTGGTGCCACACTCTTGTAATCCCAGCATTTTGGAAGCTGAGACAGGAGGATCTGGGTTCATGGCCAGCCTCAGCTACTTAGTAAAGCCCTTTGCAACACAGTGAGACCCTGTTTCAAAATAAGAAATTAAAAAAAATAGAGCTGGGGTAGAATGTTCCTTGGTTCCATCTCAGTACCAAAAAAAAAAAAAAAAAAAAAATCAAGTATACACTATTCCATGTCACAGAATCAAATGTGAAGTATAAGTGACTTGGATGGAGTATATGAAATGCAGAGCCTGCAAAAAAGTTTTGGATTAAAGTAGTTTTTCTGCGTTATAATTCGAGAAAGCAAGAACAGAGTAAGAGAGGAAAGAAAGACACAACTTTTATCAAGGTCCTTGTTGTAGAATGAAGGGTAGATGGTACTGAGTCATCCAGAGAAACATATATCAGCTTGCTAGGGCTGTGGAGGACCGCGTCTGAAGAGCTCATCTGGCTTCAGTCCTCTACTGGTTGCAAATCATCCCAGGAGTGTTAACTACCCCCTGTGGTTGGCTCTAGAGCCAGAGAATGCCCTAGGAAGTAAGAGAGAAAAGCACATGGCTTGAAGATGAGTTTGGATACAGAAAACAAGAGTGTACAGCCTTCACCAAAGTGTCTTTTACCTTGATGTGGAAGTTGTGCTCAGCTCTCACCAGCTGTTAAAAGAGGATACCAGATGAAACAAACAAGATGAAGGGTATAGAAACCAGGTCACAACTAATGATATTTACCTAAGAGAAGGCAGGAGAATAGAGAGGTTCCAGTCAGCTGGAGATGAATCAACTGTTTACGGAAATCAAGAGTGGCCTAGTGGGATGTGCTATAGTGCATCTGAAACATCTGCCATAATAGGTGTGCTTGAGAAAATCTTAAGAATATTTGTTTTAAAACTTTCTCCTTAGCTTTAAAAGTATGAATGCAACTCCAAACAACAAACCACTGGGGGATGGAAGGAAGGACTATTGAAAGACAATGACCACATATCAGAAAAGCAAAAGTACTCACAACTCAGCATTTTTTCCAATTTAGTATTAAATTGAGTTATATTTAGATGAACGCAAAAACATTTGGTCAACCACTTTATAGTCAGATTCATGTGTGTGGAAGCAAATTTGATCCATGTGTTTCTGAATTATTTTCTTAAACCGCTAACATTTTTTAAGAACTGATTTCCAAGGAGTCCCATGATACCCCTGACCTCCTTTGCCAAACCCACTCCAAACATCTGAAATATGGCCATTATGTACTGAAACTCCTAGAATACATGGCTTTTTAAAAATGAGAATAAGCAAGAAGAGAAACTCCAAAATGTTTTGTTTGTTACAATGCCACTCATGTTGAGATAGAGCATAGAAAATGAAAAGAAAAAGAGAAAGATCTATATCGCATCTACTTTACCAGATATATGCTCAGATACCATATGACATGGATCAAATATGTGTGAGCAGTTTGCACAATGCACATGTGCCACTTGTTTAAATGTGGAGTGACTGACTCAGGACTGATTCACGTCTACTCTGAAAAACGACTTGAGTCATGTCAGTTTTCAACAAAGCTCCCCCTCCTACCCTTGGGTACTCTACTGCCTCCTCATTGGTCTCTCTTTCACAGTATGACCCTTGGCTGTTGCCTTTACTCAGTATTGCCACCTGGGCTCCAAGTCAGTACTCTGCCTTCTTTTTTGCGGGGCATACTGGGGTTCCTGGAAACCCTTCTATCTCCGGGATACACTTTCAGACCTATTTTTATACTTTAAAAAAAAAAATTTGGAAACAGGGTCTCTTAAGCCAGCAAAGCTGGCTTCGAACCTGTGTGATCCTCCTGTCTCCGCCTCCCAAGTGCGGGGATTACAAACGTGCGGCACCACGCCTGGCTTATTTCTTATTTTGAATCAGAGTCTACTAAGTTGCTGAAGGTGCATTCAAAACTGTAATCCTCTGTTTCAGCCTACTAATTAGTGGGATTATAGATATATACCACCATTTACCATGCCTGGCTTAATATAAGGCTGTTTTTAATAAAAAAAATTTTTTTGAGTATGCAAAATGTAGTCTTCATCCCTCTTCTCTTGTCACCTGTTTCTCCACACCTGCCCACCCCTGACCAGTGTCCAAGTCTAGTCCATTTTTTTCTCTTAAACATCTCTCTAACCTGTTTCAAACTATTGCCTAAATAACTGCAGTTCCTTCCTAACTGAGCCATCTATTTCCTGGATGGGCTTCTCCAATTCATTTTCCCCACAGCTGTCAGAATGGTCCTATAAAGAGAAATTGGAACATACTTCTTCTTGCTTAAAACTCTTCCATGGTTTCCCATCACTTTAGAATAAAGTCCAAATTTCTTAATGTAGTTTCAAAACCCTGAATTATCTCCTTTAGTCCTTAATCATTTCTTTCTATATCCACCCATGGCATTATGTGGTTCAAATATTTGAATTTTCAATTGCTAAAATATTGTAAATTTCTCCCACATCTCAGAGTCTTATCTCACTGTTCCATGCTTGTTTCTTAAGTTGTCTGCCTCTTTCAACAGAGTTTAAACTCTAGAAGAAGTGGAAGTCCCCAATTCACAATGAGCAGCCCCAAACACAGTATAAATACAATAAACTATTATTAAAATGTTGGGGCAAATTTTAGACACGATAACAACCTTATCTACAAAACTAGACTAATACAGGTATAAATTTATAAATGGTATATGCATGTTTATTTACATCCATTTTTTGCTTATATCACTATTTGTCAATGGGAGATATCATGGCTATAAATGAAAATATGACTTATGAAATTATTTAGTTTAGTAGTTGAATAGAGTTGCTCCAAAATTGTCAAACGTCCACTCATGTTGGGCTTCAAAGACTACAGTGAAATCTAATTTTATTTTTTTATTGTATACAACAGGTTGGTTTGATACACTTATCTCGATGTACACAAACATGGTGAAATGCTTAGTGCTGTCAAGCTCATTAAATATACTTAACATCTTGTATAATTACCTTCTTTTCTTTCTCTTCTTTCTTGTATATCAAAACCTACTGTCTTGGCAAACTACCAGTATACAATACAATATTATTAAACATAGTCCTTATGTTTTCTATTAGTTTTTAAGACTTATTCATCCTATATAACCACAAATTTGTACACTTTGTAATACATCATTCCCATTCCCTTTAATCCAGTCCACCCCTAATAACTACAGTTCTACTTCCAATGAAACCTATTTTTATTTTTTATATGGATCATATTGAAAATGACATACGTTCAGATGGTGCTTGGTGCCCTCTCCTCCCTCTCCCCCCAACAATGAGTGTCCAGGTTGACCATGCTATATTCATACTTTTACACATATTTGGATGTAGCTCCTCCATTAATCAACCTCAGCCTTCTTTGTCTCTTACCCTTCCATTTCAGCTTTGCTGAGGTTTTCCCTTCATTATCTGGAGTCCCTCTGGTATTCCTAATAGTCCCTAGTTTGGGCATATTAGAGAAAACATATGTCTTTTCTCTTTCTATGCTTGGCTGATCTCACTTAACATAATGTTCTCCAGTTCTTTCCATATTCTTGCAAATGACCTGATTTTGTTCTTCTTTATAGCTGAGTAGAATTCCATTGTGTTTATTTCCCATAATTTTGCAATCCATTCATCTGTTGATGGAGACCTAGGTTGGTTCCATATTTTGGCTATTACAAATTGTGCTGCTATGAACATGGGTATGCATATGTTACTGTAGTTCTCTGATTTTAATCCTTTTGGACAAATACCCAGGAGTAATATAGCCAGATTATATGGTGGATCTATTCCCAGTTTTCTAAGGAATCTTCACACTGATCTCCATAGCAGCTCAACTAGTTTGCACTTCCACCAACAGTGTAAAAGAGTTCCTCTTTTCCTACATTCTTGCCAACATTTGTTGTTATTTTATTTCTTTATGCTTGTCACTGTGATTGGGGTTAAATGGAATCTCAGCATAGTTTTGATTTGCATCTCCCTGATGGCTAGTGATGTTGAACATCTTTTCATGTATGTATTGGCCATTCGTATCTCTTGTTTTGTGAAGTGTCTATTCAATTCAATTGCCCACTTCTTGATTGGGTTATTTGTTTTGCTAGTGTATAGTCTTTTGAGCTCTTTGTATATTCTGGATATTAGCCCACTATCAGAGTGGTGGCTGGTAAGGATTTTCTCCCATTCTGTAGGTTTTCTCTTTGGGTTCTTGATGGTTTCCTTTGATGAGAAGAAAATTTTTAGTTTGATGCCATTCCACTTGTTAATTCTTGCTTTAATTTTTTGTGCTTTGGAGGTCTTGGTGAGAAAGTTATTGTCTGTGCATATATATTGGAGTGTTGAGCCTATTTCCTCCTCTAATAACTTCACAGTCTCTGGTCTAATTTCTAAGTCTTTGATCCATCTCGAGTTGATTCTGTGCATGGTGAGAGGTAAGAATTTAGTTCCTTCTTTCTACTAATGGATAACCAGTTCTCCCAGAACCATTTGTTTAAAAGGCTGTCTTTTCTCCAGTGTATGAGTTGGGCCCATTTGTCAAAGATCAATTGACTTTGAATTCATGGATTTTTTGAGATTCTGCTTTTCTCGAAACAATGTTTTTCTCCATCAATTTTGAATAATAATTGTGCTGGATATAGCAGTTTTGGTTGGAAGTTGTTTTCTTCCAGGGTCTGGACCACATCATACCAGTCTCTTCTGGCATTCATGATTTGGGTTGTATAGTCTGGGATGATTTTTGTTGTTTTGCCCCATATGTCACCCATTCTTTTGTTCTCACTGCTCTTAAGATTTTTTTTCCCTTGGCCTCTATGCTGGTTATTTTGATTTTTACATGGCATGGGTAAGTCCTTCTTTGATCTTGTCTTAACGGTGTTCTGTATGTGTGTAAGTGCAAGTCTCTTTTCTTGTTTGAAAAATTCTCTGAAATTTATTTCTCTGAAGAGATTATGAATAGCCTTGGTCTGTACCTCTATCCCTTCTTCAATGCCCTTTATCCATAAGTTTTGATGTTTCATATTGTCCCATAGTTGTTGAGTGTCTAGGTTTTGTTGCTGTAATGACTTCTGTATGCTATTGACTGTGCTTTCGGTTTTGAATGAACTGTCTTCTAACAGTGATAATCTATTTTCAATTTCATCTAATATTCCAGAATTTCTTTCTGTTGCTTTCTTCATTTAATTTGTTGACTCTTTCATTTCATTCCAGACCTCATTCTTATTCATTCTTAGTGTCTCAATTTCCTCTTTTGTTTCCTGTAAATTGCTTTGAGGCCTTTCATCATATTGAAGATCAGGATTTGGATTCTCTTTCTTGCATTTCTTGTATGTCATTATTTGTGATTTCCATTATTTCTTCACTGTTCCAAGGTTCTCAGGCTTGTTTTTCTGATGTCTTGGCATCTTTTGTGGGTATTATAGTAATAGAAATTTAGAGGTGTCAGCAGGTAAGCAGTGCTTTTTTCAATGGTGCAGGTTGGGTAATGGGGGAGGAACTAAGGTGATTGGTACAGGAGTCAGGTAAGGTAGAGAATATGATTAGGTTGAGTAAAAATTTAAGTATAATAAGGTAGTTTCTGGTTGACAATGCAAGAAAGTTAGATAGTAGGACTCTTGTAGTTAGTAGAGTATTTAAGAATGGAGATATGAAATACCTTGATTATTAAACAAGGAGATACAGTAAGGAAAAAGTTTTGAGAGAAGAGAATAGATAGGCTAGAGTGAGGAAGTTTGTAAAGGAATGGGGGAAAGGATCAAACAAACACGAATAAAGTACAAAACAAGATACAAAAGCTAACAATGATAAATCAAAGACAAAAAAAAAATAACCAAAAGAAAAAAGGGAATAAGAAAGAGAAAATATAAAGTACAAAAAAATAAAAAGAACTAGTTACAGTATGAGAGAAAAACAAAGCAAAACAAACAAATAAACAAATCAAAAAACAAATAAAAGAAAGAAACAAAAACAATAGTCCTAATAATTTATAAATATAGGGCTGGGCCTGTATAATATCTGTATGTCTGATTGCTATGGTAGATTCTGGAGTATATTCCAATGTCTTTTATTTGCTCTGTAACCTATTGTCAGCTTTTGAACATACTTTCTGAATGTTTGCGCCCCTCTCTCACCTCTGACAGCTTTGTGTTTAGGTGTCAGAGCATCGGGTGACACTGTTAATGAGTTTCCTGTAAGTCCAGGGTTCTGTGTTTTTCCAACTTGTGGTCTATGTCCTCAAGCCTCTGCACTCCATGCCCAGGGCTCAGGCCCTCTGCTCTGTACCTGTGCTTCCCTACCTGCAGGGGCAGGGAGCATCCAGTGTAGTCTTGGAGCAACTCCCTGTGACTCTATGAAGTTACCATGCCTTGAACACCTTTCCTGTGTCTGGAGATTCTAACTGGACTAACTGGTCTCGTGGCTTCTCTGGGCGGTCTTCTGCCAAGTACTGAGTGACACAAGTGGTTACCTGGCTCTCCTGCTCTGGGTCTCTGGAGGACTTCCTTCTCAGCTGTGGGTGCCACCTCTAGTGAATGCAAGGGTTTTGGGGTCTTTTCCTGCATCCCTGAAGCATAATATTGGACATCCCTCACCACTTAAGATGTTGGATCTTTGTGGCCACTTTCAAGCTTTTGGATTATTTTTCTGAATTTCTTGGTGCTGCCACATCAGTGTGGCCAAGCACCGGGACTCACAATTTGGGTCTGTGACCCGTGATGGCGCTGGCAGCCCGGGTGCATCTGCAGCAGGTCCGTTGTGCGCTCAGGCTTTTTACAGTACATCTCGCAGTTCAGAGTACTGGATTCCTTGTCCCGTGGTTCCTGGTTTTGTTTTGGTTCATGAGATTTATTTATTTTGTTTGTCAAGTTGAACTTTATTTGTTACTGAGATGCTGCATACTGCAGTTGCCATTTTTTAATCATTGAAACCTATTTTTTAACAAAGCTTTATCTCACAGGTTTTGTATGTGAACTATAATCTCTGAGTTGGTCATTGAAAAATTATTAACTAGAAATTTATATTAGAAATATATTGCCGGGCATAGTGGCGCACGCTTGTAATCCCTGTGCTTGGGAGGCTGAGACAGGAGGATCGCACAGGTTCGAAGCCAGCCTCAGTTACTTAGTGAGGCTTTCGGCAACTTAGCAAGACCCTTTTTCCAAATAAAATATAAAAAAGGTCTGGGAGTATAGCCCAGAGGTAGAAAGCCTCTGGGTTCCACCCCCAGTACCACAAAAAAAAAAGAAATATATTGATCATAATTTTAGGTTGGGCAATCATAATTTATTAAATTTATGATAATATATTCAACTATTTTGAGTTTATTTCAAAACACCATTATCTTCCTAGAAATAAAAAACAATTACATATTCTCTAGCTGACTAATGTAAGTCACAAGGCAGATTTTAAAAGTTACTGGCAGCCAAGCGTGCTGACACACACTTGTAATGTAGGCATTCGGAAGGCTGAGGCTGGAGGATCGTGGTTAGTAGACAGCCTCAGCTACTTAGCCAGGCCATTTACAACTCAGTGAGACTTTGTTTCAACAATAAAAAGACTAAAAAAAAAAATAGGGCTGAAGGTGTAGCTTAGAGGTACAATGCCCCTGGGTTCCATTCCCTGTACAGCAAAAAAAAAAAAAAAAAGTTACAATATATCCAATCAATGTGGAAAAAAAGATAGCATTTCCATGGAAGAGAAGGAGAATTAAATTTAAGAAATATTTGTAAACAGCTAATTCTATTCTAAATCCAATGCCCTTCCATCTTATCTCTAAAGTGAGTGTTCTCAAAATTTCCTGTCATAACCATCTGAATTGCTAACATAATAATTTTCTCCAAGCATACCTCAATTATTTTTTTCCCTTTTACTTGTAAGGAAACTAGTCATAGACTTCATTTGGAGACTCTACTAAGAGTAATTTTTGATGTTTTTATACTGTTAATGGTGACTTGTGATTATACATCTTAGTGAGGTTCAAAATCCTTCAAACATGCTTACATGTCTTGGCATGATTCCCTTCAGGTCCCACCCTGCACCCACTCCTCCCCAAACAGAAGAGTGAGATTGGTAGTGACAAGTTCATACGTGGGCACAGCAGAATTTTAACTGCTTCTTTCATCATTCCTTCCCTATTCTCTCCCCATATTTCTCCCCCACCTTTTTCTACTATTCTACTAGTCCCTCTCCTCAATTATCTAAAGTCCCTTTAGTTTTTATTTTCCCTCTAGATTCTAGATATGAGAGAGAGAAAACATTTGATGCTTTACTTTCTGAGACTGATTGATCTCACTTAGTATATTTTCTAGTTCTATTTATTTTCCTGCAAATTACATAATTTTCTTCTTTATGGCTGTGTAAAATTCTGTCATGTGTATATACCACAATTTTGTTATCCACTCATTTGTTGACGGGCACCTATGTTGTTTCCATAATTTGGATATTATGAATTGTGCAAGGTAGTAGAAAAGCACAATTTTAGTGTTTCAAGTGGCCAGAACTTAAATTATTCAAATTCAACCTTCTTAATGAACCTGTAGATCAAAATAAGAGTACATTATTAAGAATGTGTTAACTAGCTGGGCTTGGTGGCACATGCTTGTAAACCCCGTGCTCGGGAGGCTGAGACAGGAGGATCACACAGGTTCGAAGCCAGCCTCAGCTACTTAGTGAGGCTCTCAGCAACTTAGTGAGACCCTGTTTCCAAATAAAATATAAAATAGGTCTGGGAGTATAGCCCAGTAAGTAGAAAGCCTCTGGGTTCCACCCCCAGTACCACCAAAAGAAAATAAGTATTAACTAACTCCTCTTTAAATAATTGCTTCTATGATTTTCCAATATTGCCCAAAACATAATTACTTTTAAATTGAGCTACAAAAATTAATGAAATTTTTTTTAAAAATCCAGAATTACTGGAATATGTGTGGTTTTACTCTGACATCATCCCCAAAGAAAACCTACCTTCTAAATGAATCAACTTATTTTTCTGGAGCAAATGTGGCAAATTCAAACTCCAAGTAGGCAGAAAACATTTACCAGTGATTGGAAATCAAAACCGGCAAGTTGATGCAAGAGCTTTTTTGGCCCTCATATAAAATTATTGGGTGGTAGGGTAAAATACATTTTATAAGAGAAACCAAGTCCATGAAAATTGAGAATGCTAATGAAAAGCAGACTCTTGAGGTTTCCGAGGATCTGCTTTTTCTGCCCTTCTTTTACTGTGCTTGGAAGCAGCAACTGAGATTATGAAATATATGCAGAAAGGTAGTTAGGAATCAGTAGACAATTGCTGGCTGAGGGTTTGTCCTTAGACAACACCACCCATCCTGTCTTTTCTTCATCATTTCTTTCACTATTTCCACAGTCAATACTTTACACCAGGTTCTTAGGGTCTGCCCGGAAAATGTAAAATGAGCCATTTCATAGGGGGCTCTAAGAGATAAAAAAAAAATCTATTAGGTAATAAGGTTATGTTCCTACTTCCATCAATTAAGAATGGAAAGCTATAAATAATATTGAAAGAAAAATACAGCTGTGTGAATCTTGGCACAGTAGGGTGAGGTCTTCTGTTTTCTTTCTTTCCCCACATCCCCCTTCCCAGGAATTCATTGTTCTGGTGGTTTCAATTTGGGCCCCAGTTTTGACTCAGTCCAAGGGCTCAGAAGAAAACACAGCTGAAACCACTGCCTGGTGGCGAGCAGCCCCAAATGATAGGCCTCCAGCGGAGCCCAGCAGGCTTTCGGCAAAAGGGCCCAGGGAGAGCCCTCCTGTAGGGGTTTGGTCCATCAGGAAGAGAGGCTTCACCACAGCTGTCTTGGGAAATTTTGCATAGCCCTACTACATTTCTCCTTCCTATTAAGAAACGTTGAACATTCTAGTCCTCTACTACATGTAAGAGATACATGATAGATTTCTCTGGCATGTAAAACAGATTCATTCTATTCCAGAATGCTAAAACCACAAGGAAATGCCAAATCTAAATGCAAAATGAAGTGCTTAGCTGTGCACAGCAGTTTCGTTTGTATTTGATTTATTCCTGTTCCATTCCCAAGGCGCCTGGGCCAGCTAGTGTTCCCGAATCAGTAGATTTAGAGTCCTCCGTGGAACTTTTGTCTTTGATTGTCCTCTTCTTGCTTTAACTGCAGGTAATCTTAGACAGTAGATGTGAATCAAAGATCTTTGGCAAGAAGTTCCACCTTCATATAGGTGAGGTACAAAGCTAGAGAATCTGCTGAAATGTGACCGTTTAGATTTTGCTGCTGCTTTCAGAGAACTGATGGCAATTCCTTTTGAGGCTGTCAAAGAGAGCACCAGTGTCCCGTGATTAAACCTCTTGGATACCTCAAAACAATGAAGCTAAACTGTTTTTCTCTGCTGCTACTCTGTTAGAGAACAGAATTAATTGTTCCCCAACTTTGCTATAAAAGATTAAAAAGAAAAGCTAGTAGAAATATGCTAAAAAGAGTTAGAATAGTATCCAAGTTTACTGCCAAGGTAGACAACAACATTTATTAGACAGAGGGATAAATAAATAGTTTGAGCATTGTGTGTGTGTGTGGGGGGGGTGGAGGCTGAACCCAGGGGTATTCCACCTTTGAGCTATACCCACAGCCCTTTAACATTTTTCAGTTAAGCTAGGGGTGGTGGTGCACGCTTGTAATCCCAGCCTTTGGGAGGCTGAGACGGGAGGATCGCAGTTCGAGAACAGCCTCAGCTACTACTAGTGAGGCCCTTTGGAATTCAGTGAGACCCTGTTTGAAAATAAAGAATAAAAAATAGGACTGGGGATATAGTTTGGAAGTGGAATGCCCCTGATTTCCATCCCTAATACCGCAAAAAAATTTTTTTCTTTTTAGTTTGTTTTGAAACAGGGTCTTACTAGGTTGCTGAGGCTGCTCTCTAAGCTGTCATCCTCCTTTGTAAGCTTCCCAAGTACTGGGATTAAAGGCATGCGCCACCACTCCCAGGCTCTGAGGATTCTTTTTTTTTTTTTTCAGAACTGGGAACTGGAGATGAACCCAAGGGCATTCTACCTCTGAGCTACACCCCCAGCCCTATTTTTTATTCTTAATTTTGAAACAGGGTCTCACTGAGTTGCAAAGGGCCTCACTAAGTAGCTGAGGCTGTCTGCGAACTGCAATCCTCCTGTCTCAGCCTCCCAAATGCTGGGATTACAAGCGTGTGCCACAACACCGAGCTCTGAGGATTCTTAATAGTGCTATGCAAATAAAGTTAAAACCAACTTTTCTTATCAGAAATACTTTAGGAGCTATACTGTCATAATCACACTTAAAGGTCAAATTGAGTTATAGGGTAGTTGTGGAATGTCCTGTGGTCCACATAACATGTAAGGCTTCCTTCCATTTATGTTTCTACTCGACTCACCTTCCCCAAAACAGCATTTTTCAAAGTTCTTCGGAGAGAAGGAAACTATTATCCTGTTAGTCATGATATATAACCCTTGTGGGCCAAGTTAAGATTTATGTTGATGAAGAGAAAAGGTCTACAACAGTATTTTAAAAGAGAAATGAGACCACAAGTTTTTATAAATTCAGATTTGATCCAAAGAAAATAATTTATTCATATTTTAAAAAGATCCTAGATTTTAGAACAAAGATGATTTGCTATTTCACCTTTATAAAGGCAATTTCACTGAATATTAACCTCTGGGTTTAGTACCTTAAATGTTATCCCATTGAATTCTGTTTTGGACTCTGTGTGTGTGTGTGTGTGTGTGTGTGTGTGTGTGTGTGTGTGTGTGTGTGTTATTAGAGATTGAACTCAGGAGAGTTCTACCTCTGAGCTACACCCCTAGCGCAATTTTACTTTTTCTTTTGAAACAAGAGGAACTCACTAAGTTGCTGAGCCTGGCTGCAAACCTGCGATTCTCCTGTCAGCCTCCCAAGTACTGGAATTACAAACTTGTATTATAACGCAGGGCTGTTTTGAACAGGTATTGTTATTTTCGAAGTTAATGTTACTATTGTTAATTGCATGCTTTAAGACTTTCTCTTTTGTCTTTGTTCTTCAGAAATTGGCTATGATAACCCTTTTGCACCCCACTTTTTTCTCTTCTTTTTCTTCGTCCTGTTTGGGATGTGTTAAATTTATCACATCAGTCATCTGGTGTTTTCTTATTTGTTTGTTTTATTTCTTGGCTATGATTATCCTATTTTTCCTTCCTCTACTTTTGCAACTTTATCTATTTTAATTTTGTATGTTTGACTGCATCTCAAATGTCTCTAATTCTGTTATTTCTGTTTTGTACTTCAGTTTGAATAATTCTGCTGACTTGTCTTTTAGTTCACTAACTTAATTGCATCTTCTATGTATAATATGGGGTGTGTGTGTGTGTGTGTGTGTGTGTGTGTGTGTGTGTATTGTGCTGGGATTAAACCCAGGGACATTATACCTCTGAGCTATACTCTCAAGCTCTATTTTATTTTTTTTATTTTGAAACTGGATCTTCCTAAGTTGCAGAGTGTAAGTTGCTAAGACTGGTCAGGAACCTGGGATCGTCCTGTCTCAGCCTCCCAAGTACTGGAATCATAGGCCTGCATCATTGCTCCTGGCTAAAATATGGCTTTAAAATAATTCATTGCATTCTTAATATTTAGATTTGGTCTGTTGAAGCCCATGAAGTTGTTTATCTTCATGATTTCTATTTATCTGCTCAAATTATCATTTTATCTATTTTTCTTATGTTTTTCCCTATTGTTATTAATATATGAATCCTACTATTTGACTGCTAGTATAAATATCTGAATCACCTGTGAGTCTTCTTCCATTTTTTGTTAGTTGTCAGTCTTGTGTGTGTGTGTGTGTGTGTGTGTGTGTGTGTGTGTGTCTAGTAATTTTTGTTGAATGCCTAACATGTTCAAGAACTTTTAGAGGCCATAAATCATTTAAATTTTAAAGAAAGCATTTGAAGATTTACCCTCTTTTGTGCTTAGCAAATACAGTAGAGAACCAATCACTTATTGTCCTAAATTGTGCTGGGAAGAGTCCCTTTTTCAGTCTTAAAACGACTCACTTTTTTCTAAGTTTTGAACCTGTTCTGGACCTTTCAACTATTGTTCTGTTAGTCTTTTTTTAATTTTGGAAATTCACAGTCTGATTAAAAAACAAAAACTTTCTTAGTATCTATTCGCTTTCCAAAGTCTCAAGGTAGAGACAATTTGTATGTATGAAACCCCTCAAGTCTTCCATTTGTCACTCTGTCTCCGCTGCCGAAGTCTCTTCTGGATCCTCTGTTTTGTCAAGGCTTCTGCCAGGGGCCAAATATGAATGGTCAGCCTCTTGTTCTGGAATGCCTGTGATCTCTAATACTCTTTGCTTCTGCAGCTCTCTATGCCTTTTATAATTTATCTTGCCTTTCTAGTTCTGATATAATTGACCTGCTGTGAACTGGTCCATACTAACCTAAGAGAAATCTCAAATTTTTTTTTTTTTTTTTTTTTTTGGTGGTACTGGGGTTCCTGGAAGCCCTTCTACCTCCGGGCTACACTCCCAGACCTATTTTATATTTTTGAAACAGGGTCTCTTACGCCAGCGCGGCTGGCTTCGAACCTGCGCGATCCTCCTGTCTCCGCCTCCCAAGTGCGGGGATTACAAGCGTGCGCCACCACGCCCGGCGAAATCTCAAAATTTAACCTTAAGTTTTTTCTCTGTTTGCTTCCCTCGTACTGTGACTCAACCTTCCAGTGACTATTTTTATCCCATGGCCTGAGTGCTACGCCGCTGTGCCGTGTGCCAGATCTTAGTGCTTAATTCCATGAAAATTGAACACCTTGCTCACTTGTGCTGTATGCTGAAATTCTAATTCTGGCTTTTGGGACTGAATTACCCCTCAGAATCCCTTTCCCTCTGCCGACGTGTTAAAGCAATTCCTGTCTGTGCAGCCTACACTAGGATGGATTCTGTTCATGTGTTAGCTCTGAACAGCATCTCAGGGCCAAGTGCTCACACAGCATCCTCACTTGGTTCTCCGATCACACTCTGGCAGTAAGTTCTGCACTCATCCCACCTCCTGGCTTAGTTGTTTGACTCTTCCAGACCCTTGCTAAATTAAGTGTCAATCTTGTCTCAATCCTATCTGCACACTGGTCACCCATAAACCAGTACTTATACTTTACTAATAAAGGGATGCGTAAAATATCTGTATAGCTGAAATTCAAAGAAATTTCAAGACAAAAACATTTTAATATATAAGATTGTCTCACTGCCTCGTTTATCAATGTTAGTATACATTGCATACATTTCCAAACTGTGGTCTCCCAAACACACTGGACTATAATTTCAATCAGAAATTTTGTTCCTAATCAAATTTAAAATGAAGGAAATCAAAAGCATTCTTTCCTAATGTTTCAAAGATACTTCCTATAGAGAAGGGAGTACACACCGCTTTCAAACAGAAATGAAAACAAAGCGTTTCACAATCCAGCAAAACACACAGGTTGGATGTGACAAGACCCTACCCTCCTCTCTTGCGCACTTTGAATGCAACTGAGAAAATTGCTAAGGAAAGAGGTAGCTTTTGTTTTAGCACTTACTCAACAGGATTAAAAAAAAAAAAGAAATGGGTAAAGAATATATGCATGATTCAGACGTTTATGCTGTAATTTTATTAGTTCTTTTCTACATAAAATGGTGTTGTTAATGCCTCCTAAAGGAAGAAAAATGTAAATACTGGCTGGTGTTTAAAGTCTGTAAAGTTGCAGTGTTTATACACTGGTTAGTAATAGACTAGGGGAGATTAAGAGGTAAAGAATCTGCCTGAGGTAATACTCAGTTATTGCAGCTTGGATTGTTATAGTTTTGTAGTTTCACAAGAAGTTTTTTATTGCTTTTCTTTTTTTAGTGCAGAGTTATCCAGGGAGAAGTGGAAATATTAACATGGTTTTCTTAGTAATTAAATATTATCACTCTACCAGTTACAGTATTTCCATTAAAAATAAATACAAAAAAAATCAAGAAATTGTTTTATTTCCTTGCTACATAGTAAACTTCCATTGGCTCTATTTTCAACTCAAACTTTGGTGTAAAAGCATGTGGGATTCTTATAGCTGTGCTACATGAATTTCACTGATTTAGAAAACACTTAGATAACATTTTTTAACCATACGTTTTACTAGCACAGAGAAATGGATTATAGTTAAATAATGATCTCCCCAAACTTACTACCACTAAATGTATTTCAATGTATTCTATGAATACATTGAAACCATTTGCTTTTGCTTATAAAGATATGCATGAAATGTTATTGATTTGGTAGGGAGTGATGGTCAATATTTTTTCAAATCTTTTAAAAATTGTGATAACACAATGAAACCACTAAATATTTTTTCTATATTTTTGTGAAAATTGTGAAGCATCATTGGTAGATTGATGATTTTAATAATAATTTGGTAGAAGTTAACATTTATTCACTGCCACTGCCACTAACAAAAAATGTTAGCAATATAAATAAAATTATAAGTTTTTATTTTTTTGGTGGTGGTACTGGGGATGGAACTCAGGGGACTTCTACCTCTGGGATACACTCCCAGACCTATTTTATATTTTTATTTGGAAACAGGGCTTCTTAAACCAGCTGAGGCTGGCTTCGAACCTGCGCGATCCTCCTGTCTCAGCCTCCCAAGCATGGGGATTACCAGCGTGCGCCACCACGCCCGGCAAATTGTAGCTTTTTTTTTTTTTTTTTTTTTCATACACGGTTCTAGGTAATTTAGGAAATTTATCTGATCTCTTTCCTAGGGTTAGTAGTTTCTGTTTTGTTTTGTTTTGCTTTTTTTCAGTGCTGGGGATGGAACCCAGGGGCATTCTACCTCCGAGCTGTACCCTCACCCCTATTTTTTATTCTTTATTTTGAAACAGGGTCTCACTGAGTTACCTAAGTAGCTGAGGCTGTCCTCGAATCGCAATCCTTCTGTCCCAGCCTCCCAAATGCTGGGATAATAAGCATGTGCCACCATGCTCGGCTTCCTAGGGTTAGTTTTTAAGGGCTAGAATGAAGATAAGTGGTCAGATAGAGGGAGTATCAGTGGAAAGAAATCGATAGTCTTTGCCATGGAAAGAAGAGACCATTAGGCAATCTGAATGTCCTCTCTTCTGTTAGAACAGATATGCTTAGCCCTATCAGCTAAAAGTTAGGTTTAGACAATGCCAAATAAATCCTTTGACAGTCAGAACAATTATGTTGATCATCACACACAGGAATGGCTCAACCCAGTTTTCTTTTAGTGGATTCTACCTATCTGGCTACCGTCTCCTCTGAAGCCCACCTGCTTGTGTATTTCACAAATGTGAGACCATTGTGCTGACCCAATGTGACGCCACTTTGCTCCTTCAACCTACCATTTTGTAAGTTAAGGAAATTATCTACTAAATTTCCAGATTCATATTTCTGTTTTAGTCTTTTAGTGTAAAATAAATTGAAATCACAAAATATACAGTTTTTATTACATGTACTAAATACATTCAGTAAAATAGAGTAATCATAATTTATTGACAGCTGACTAAAATACACAGAATTTTGTCAGCTAATTAGAACAGATCACTAATGTGTGAACTAGAAAAAAGCCATACGCCTGAATTGTACATGAAATTATATAATATCATATAGCTCATTTTAGGTACTCCCTCCAAAAGCCAAAGTAGTGAAAAAATAGAAGTTATTTTGGAAATATAAAAAATAGGCTTATGATATAAAGCAAAATCACATGTATACTTTAAAAAGTTATTTTTGTGGATATTCTAATCAGGTCAAGAAAGATATCAATAAGAAAAACTAAGCAATCTCTCTTTTAGACCGAGATAACAATTAGGGCTTTGGAAACAGATATCTGCACTTTGCACTTTTCTCAGTTTTTCATTCTATTTTGTGATGTATAATCTAGCTTGTGATGAAATACATGTTCAAGTTAGATATTTATAAAAGATAAGAACATTTTATTCCACTTTGTACACAATGTTTGGTCTTATTTTTAAACACTCTGGAATGTATAAACATGAGCTGATTTTACTCATAATGAAAGACAGTATAACTCTTGGTATTTTAAAATGCCTCAAGATGTTCATACTTTTACATGTTTGAAAAACATTTAATAGGCAGTAAGCTAGGCATGGTGGTACACACCTGTAATTCTAGTACTTGGTAGGCTGAAACAAGAGGATCACACGTTCAAAGAGTATCTCAGCAAGTATTGAGACTCTCATCAACCTACTGACTTTGTTGGAAAAAAATAGGGCTTGAGGTGTAGCATAGAGGGAGAATGCTCCTAGATTCAATCCCAAGTATCACAATAAATAAATAAATAAATAAATAAATAAATAAATAAATAAATAATTTAGTGGTCAGTAAAACAGTTTTGTTTAGCTCAGTGCCTTTGTCTTCTGGCATATACTGTAGATGAGATATTTTCCCATAGTAAATGATTGTCTTTTCACTTTCTTATAATTCTTAAAAATTCTCTTTAAATGAGATCTTCTACCAGATGTGGTGGCGCATGCCTATAATTCCAGTACATGGGAAGCTGAGACAAGAGGATTGTAGGTTCAAGGCCAACTTCAACAATTTAGTGAAACCCTCTGTAGCTTAGTAAAACTCTGTTTAAAAAATTGTGGTGTAGTTCAAAGGTAGAATAATGCCCTGGGTTCAATCCCCAGTAACACATACATATACACACACATACACACACGCAAACACATGCACATACGCGCACACACACACACACACACACACACACACACACACATACTCACATACATGGAATGGAAATGGGGGTGAGAGATCATAAATTTTTGCCTTTATGGTCTAGAAACAGAGTTGTTTTTATTAACTTTATTGGCATCTGGTTTTAACTACAAGATTTCTGTATCTCTTCAATTTTGGAAAATGCATCGTTCATTTTTATATACTTTTATTAGTACAATGTAATTATAAATCATCTTATACAATAGAGTGCAATGTAATTATGCATCATATTGAGATTCAAAGTGATATAAATACTCGTACACATAGCACTTGGTTATTCCTCCCCATAGATCCCTGCTTCCTCCCTCCCCGTACATGTTGTGAGGTTGGTAATGATATCATTGTAGTTGTATGGTTTCATTCCTCAATCCGCATTTTCCTCTCCTCCAGGTCTCTTTCACTTTTTCTCTCCTCACTTGTCTACCATTCCTTCTATCCTTCATTTCATACATGCTCTTTTATATATTTTGAGACTCCCAATCAGTGCTTGTTTCTATTAAGATTTGTTCTGTGTATTTCATGTTTTTATCTTCTGGTATAGGATTTAGGTAAATTTCTCAGTAACATTTTTAATGTACTATTTCCTCTTAAACTGTGTCCAATCTAGATTTTTTGTTTCTTCTGATTTTTAATTTTAAAAATAAAGAAGTACAGATTGTCGCAATGGTAGTTCAGATAGGACCCAGTGTTCCTTTTAGCCAGCTTCCTCTAATAATAATGTGTAAGGTATAACCACAAAACCATTAAATTGACATTGATATAAGGTGTGTTTATAGTTCTATACCATTTTATCATATGCACAGATTTGTCACCTTACCACAGCTATCAGGAAATAAAGTTGTTATGTCACCACAAAAGCTCCTTCTTGCTACCGCTGTATAGTCAAAGATGTCCTTTTTCTCGCCACCATCCTTGATTCTTCATAGCTGCCAATCTGTTCTCCATCTCCATTATTTTATTATTCAGAAATGTTATATAAATCTAAGCATAACATGTGTCCTTTGGACATTGGCTTTTTTTAACTTAGCATAATGTTCTCGGGTATAGTTA